>NC_135506.1:18307802-18474730 GCF_052857255.1 Amblyomma americanum | reverse complement strand
GGACGAAGCGACAGGAGTGTGCGCTCTGCTGTGCAAAATTTTCTTCAAGAAACGCAGCGACTCCCATTCTAATTTCTTTTTCCCGCTCTCAGTCAGTACGACATTGAAGCATTCCAGGCATTGTGTACTATTATGCACATTAAGCCATTGTCCCGTCTTCGATCTCCAAGTTAACAGAACCCCTGTCCTTCCCTCCTCCAATCTATCAGCCTACTTACTATTACCACACCTTTTCCCGTCAAAACTTTCCGCAATTAACCGCCTGCGTCCTGGCCACTCCCCCGTAGTGGGTATGTGCCAGCAACGTCTGAGGCCTTCCTTCCTTCCTTCCTTCCTTCCTTCCTTCCTTCCTTCCTTCCTTCCTTCCTTCCTTCCTTCCTTCCTTCCTTCCTTCCTTCCTTCCTTCCTTCCTTCCTTCCTTCCTTCCTTCCTTCCTTCCTTCCTTCCTTCCTTCCTTCCTTCCTTCCTTCCTTCCTTCCTTCCTTCCTTCCTTCCTTCCTTCCTTCGTTAATACTGTCGCTGCCGCTTCTATAACAGAGCAGCGTTTGATCATGAAAGTCGACGCGCTGGCTGTTCGGCACCAGAAATACTTCTTCCATGATGCAAGCGCACTTACAACGATTGAACCTCGTTATAACGAAGTTAAAGGAGCCAGGCGATTACTTCGTTATAGCCGTAGTTTCGTTATAGCCCGTGTTGACCGAGCTTCGGTTCAAAAGGGAATCGCCACTCGTACGTTATATCCATTATTTCGTTATAACGAGGTTCGACTGTGAAAGGGCCGCCAAAACAATGCTTCTGCCTAGACGCAAAGCCGCTGCGAGTCGCAGGCTGCAAATTTATCCTCGCGTTTCAGTCAAATGAAGTACCTCTTCAGAGTTTCAGCGTCCATTTTCAAGCTGCAGCTTTACAGGATACCTGCGCGCTTTTGTAGTCACGTGGTACGGGGCGTTCTCACGACCTTTACGATTTTTTAATTTTTTTTTCTGGACACTCAGTGCGGAACACTGCCTCGGTTCACCCTTTCCTGGAACGACAAATGCTCTTGTTCGCATCCCGCGGTTGCGTCACGCTGACGTCATCATCTGTTCACATTCCGGGCATATACTTTCCGGTGGGAAAGTTCGAAGCCGTCGTCGTCACTGCAGTCTGATGCCACGCCATATTGAATTCTGTCCCCAGAGCCCATGGCCCTCTCAACAATGGACTGTCATCGCAGACGCTCGATGAACTGTTGAGAGAACAGATGTGGGGAAGGAGGGGAATGAGAGAGAGAGAGAGAGACGACATCAACAAGGATTATACCTGACACCTCCAGCGTGCGTCGACTGGCGTCACAGCAAGACACCAGTGTCCCTCCTCCTCCTCCTCCTCCTCCTCCTCCTCCTCCTCACTGCGCTACCTCTGGTGTTGTCTGGCGTCTCTTTCCTCCTCTCCTCTTTCCCACGATGCCGTTTGCGAGGAATTGAGGCACCTGGAGAAGGTGCAGAGCAGACGACACGGCGCGGGCAATGACGTCCTTGGTGGAGAGACAAAGGGACCGTCGAAACAACACCACGTCCGATTTGTTCTTGCATTGCCTCTATTTTTTTTTTCCGTACACGTCGTTCGTGAGAAAGGCGGTGGTATTTCACATCATATGCGTCACCGCGTGACGAGCATGTGACGCGTGTTTTATTTCTGTTGCAATGTCGACTGTAGGTTCGGTGTCGCCTTCAGCGTGCTAGTGTACGACGGGCTTTGAGCGTGGAGAAGCCCAAAAGCCGTTTGTGTATACATGCATACTATCGGGAGCAAAAGTAAGAGACCCCCCTCCAAGTTTCACTGCGCCAGTGTCGACACTAGAAGTGTTTTGTCAGGTGGCGCCCCCAAGCAAAGTGGCACTGGTCCAAACATGAAAAAAAAGGGGGCGGGGGGGGGGGGGGCGCCTTTCGCCCATTTAAGCCCGTTGGCTGCCTACGCAACGTTGGCAAGCAGATTGAAGGGACACTGTGGACAGCTAAATCCAATATCTGTTGTTGCAAAAATCGGCTCTGCGCCTCTTTCTGGATGGGCTGATGTTGCTTTGGCAGCGAAACGCGCACGTTTATTTCCGAGAAAGATGGATTTAAAAATTTTCCGGGCCCTCGACTCAAACTCGTGATGTCAAGATATAAAAGGACTCCAATATAAAGATATAATTATAATTATATTATCTTTCTGGATGGGCTGATGTTGCTTTGGCAGCGAAACGCACGCGTTTAGTGCCGAAAGAGCTGGATTTAATATTTTTCCGGGCACTCGACTCAAACATCGTGATGTCAAGATCTAAAAGGACTCCGTGATCATCGTCATGAAGTGAATGACTGTGTAGCCTAGACTCGGGGATCTGCGTTGAAAACGCCAGTACGGTTTGCGTTACAGAATGTTCTTTTTTACCATTTAGCGTTGCGTAGATTGGGCTGGGAATGGCTTCAGTAGTGCACTTAATTTATTGCAGACAATGGCAAAAAAGGCCGTCTGCTCAAAGTCCATTCCTTCCAATAAAACAAGGAGAAACTCCCGACTCCCGAACAAAATAAAAATACTAAAAACGACGAGAAAGTGCAATAGCGCACACGCATCGCTTTCACTTGACCTTTGAGTCGCATGCCTTTTTCTCCTTTACTTTAGTCTTCTTTTTTCAGCCGCACAAACGGCGCCTTCATCTTCGCCATCTCAGTTTGAGGTCCTGTATCGTCGAGTGTCTCTCTGGCCCTCTCTCCCAGTTTACGCTTCGCAAAAACCGCGCAGCAGCTCAAACAGGAGGTGGGGTTGGGGGGTATCTTACGACTTTGACTTGTCTCCCCTCTGCGGTTTCACCCCCGGGTGCAAATTGAAACCGGAGTCTTCGCGTAAGTCCCGAGTCAGCGTCTCTCGACTCCCGAAGATGACATCTGGCCCGGCTCCTCCTCTTGCGGGCTCAGGCGTTTGGCTACAGCGAGAGAAGAGGTCATCTCAGCATCTCAGCCGCAGCTGGATACGTGCTAGAGGGGGAGGGGGGAGGCAGGGGAAGGGAGGAAGAGAGGGCTGGCTCTAGCAGACGACGTGACAAGGTCAGGGGCCTCCTCTCAAGCAGGGGTCATGGCGCGAAGCTCGAGAGGAATGGTTTGCCAGCACGGATTTTCTTCTTAAACCTGTAGTGCTTGCACTCGCTGACACGAAGAAGATAGTCCAACAGCGAAACTGTCGAACTGGAGATAAGGTGCCGCTCTGAAATTTCTACTCGGTGGTGTCGGGGAGCGGGGAAGGGGGATGGGGGGGAGGGCGGGGAACGGGGGGCAAGTAAAAGCTTGACATATATAAAAGACTTGGGACGCGCGTTGTCTCACGGCTGCAGCAGTTTTTCTTAAGCACTTTCATGCAATCCAGATAATTACGTGATCAGATGAACTGTGTACCCCACCTCCAGAAAATGGAAGCAACAAAAAAAAAATACCGAAGGCATGCACAGCAATTAGGGTGTACAAACTTTCTGAAAAATTGCGGCAAGCCACCGCGTGCCAATATTTATTCCAGATTTCCATGTTTGAAAGTTCAATCTCGTCATTATTCGTTTACATTTCATATATTCGTCTATTTTTTTTTTCCGGACTGCCCGGTAATGTACGTACGCTGGCTCACCGCTTTGACCTCGCGACGTCGTATTTTCGCCAGATGTTGTAGCTCTCCTCTCTCCTTAACGCTATCACTCCCCTTTGTATTTCTGGCTATCTTCTCCCCGTGTCGTTTATTTCCGCCAGCCGCAGCTCGAGTGCTTAGGTAATGCACTTCCATGCCAAATTTCCTGAATGATGCCACTACGACCCACCTACTACGGACTATGTATGTCCTCTATAACAAGAGTTGACGCTGCTGTTACTCGTCCCCCCCCCCCTTCCCCACTTCCACTCACAACCATTTTTATTTTCTTTTTTTAGTTCACAGCTCTGTCGAATACCCCACAGGCGTGTCAGTTTGGAACAAGAAGAGAACAGGTTCTTAAAGAGACCTAAATTTAATCAAATTTCGTCGTTTTATACAAAATAAATGCAGGGAACTGGCACACAAAAAAAAAAAAACTCAACACGATCCTGGCTACAAAGAAAAAACTCAAGACGTACAGTGTATATCATCTCCGTTCGTCCTTTGCTAACCCCTTTTGTTCGCCTTCAAAACCTGAGGCTGAAACACTGTATTTTCTTTCCTTCGTTGAGCGCACCCTCGTGTAAAAAAAAATTACGCGTTCGCCATGTGGTTGGAAGGCTCGTCGCATGCGGGCAGCGACAACGCGAGCCGTATATAAGTCTAACCTCGCTATAACGAAATGATGGATATAACGAAGGAATGACGATTCCCCTTGCAAGCTGGGTCGACACGGGCTATAATGAAGCTGCGGCTATAACGAAGGAATCGCCGGGGCCCTTGAACTTCGTTATCCTCGTTATAACGTCTAATACTTCGTGATAACGAGCTTCAACTGTACCAGCAACGTCCCTTTGCGAACGTGTACAGGTGTTCTCGCCTGTGAGCGCACTCGTCACGCCCTTTTTCAATCCTGGCCCATGCGTAATAGGTATGAAGTCCGGCCTATTCACGCCCGATGCTTTTTCATGACTCCCCCCCCCCCCCCCCCCAAACCTCACTCTTTCTCCTTACCTAGCCACTCCGGTCTCCTCGCACTGGCGTGCACTCCACAAAGGAGCTCAAAAGAAACTCGCTTCTGAGTCTGTCACGGTCAACGCGCCCTCGTAACCTTTACGCGCGCGCAGCACACACGAGCCCTCATCTAGGGCAGGCTAATCCTCCGCGTCCAACCGCTCTTTATTCACGTAACGCGAGAACCCGTTGGTTGTTCGTTGCGTATTGGCTGCTGCTCCCTGTTCGCCGAGACTGGACGCTGTAGTTCGCCCCATGCAAGGGTGTCTCGTCGAAGAGGAGCTCGCGTCGTCCGCAGCGGAGCGAACGGCCGTCTCGCTCTGTCACGCACTGCCGAACCCGCGGCCACGGTCGCCGCCTCCGACGCCTTCTTTCCTCGTTGCCTGCGACGATGGCGCTACTGGAGTAGCACGCCCTGCCGCTCTGCACGCGGTGGTCTCCCGCTTATAAGCGTGCACTGCAGTGAAAGCTAAAAGGCTGGTGCCAGTTAATCACGGCCACAGCCGAGTTCGCCTTGATTGACCGGTGCCGTTCTCGGTTGCTATGTGGTCGCGTGACTGTTGCTGGTGGTCGTGACTGCTGCTGTGGGGTCAATACCACGATTGGCTAGCGCTGTGTGTCTGGCAATCACGCAAGGATACCTCGCCTGAAGAAAAAAAATGTCCGAATGTAGCTGCTGAAGCTTAGTCTGGAGGAACCGTTTTATTTTGGCAATGTATGTTCTAGACTTTGCTGGCCGATGGAAAAAAATTGTTGCCCTATTTGTACTACGCATTTCCTGAACTGTCTTAGTCGACTAAAGTGGAATATACAGTGCGTTTTTTCTGTAGAAAATTTGTCCAACACGCAGAAAAGAGGGGGGAGAGGGGTGGCTTGAAGCTGCCACACACCTAACGCACCCCCCTTTCCTCTCCCGCTATCATTTCCCGCCCTTGTACAGCACTTCTATTGTCTTGTACCCTTTCTTGTGCATGTCTTGTTGCGCAGTGCTTCTGGCAGAGCAAAAAATAAAGGGACAGAAGCAAGCACTTTGATGCGAACTACTAAACGAATTCGACCCCTTTTGCTTACGTAGCTGGTGCCAGCCGTGAGCCGTAGACTTCCACTCCGCTGCACCGTTCTAGTGAGACAGGTTGCAAGAGCGCTCTCCGCGATCCTTCTTCGGCGCCTCTGGAGAGTGGTGATGGTGGTGGTGATAGCTGAGTGGCCCACTGGTGTTGCCTCTGCCTCGCGTACACTGTTGGGGCCTTCGTTCGTCCAGAGTTAATTCTTGTTTGGACCATCTGGAAGAGGGAGAGGAGGGCGTGCTTGCTTCGTAGCTGCAGCCTCTCGAAGCGTCGATGCTTCAAGCCGTGGCAGGTGCACGAAAGGCGCTGTGAACGCCTCCCCGCGACTTTATTCCGACGGTAGAGGGTGAGGGAGTGTTTACTCTACGCTTCGTTAGGCTTTCCTTCCAACGCGCTCCGTGCGGAGTTGCTTGCTATCCTGGAAGAGGCACAGTGGGTGTTAGGCGAAAAATAAATAAATAAAAGGGTACGAATTTGTCTATGTATGCACATATACTGTATATTGCCGGTCGCCAGTCCATCGGAACCGCGTTTATATATGTGTGTGTTATAACGAGCACCTACCTCTTTTTCCTCCACTTGTCTTTATCTGTTCTCTCTCTCTCTCTCTCTCTCTCTATGAAATGAGGGGCCTGTTTTGACAAACTTATGAAGGGAGCGAACAGTCACCGAAACCAAGGTGCATAGGGGAATGGTTTTTTTTATTTGTTGTGCTTATCAGTGGGATATTATAGTATTTAGATTAATAAATCGCTTAAAGAAAATTACTTATAAAGCAGCAGAAAAAACAACCATGCCGCCGGTGGGATCCGAACCCACGACCTCCGAATAACGCGTCCGGTGCTCTTACCAACTGAGCTACGGCGACGGCTGTCCAATCTGCTGCTCTCGTGGGTATTTATGTTCATTGGGTGTAAGCTAACCTTGAGAGTGTTCACTAGCGCCACCCTCGACCATAGCGGTGGACGTAGCAGGTCCTGTAATACCGCGAGTGTGACGTGGAACGCCATATATATATATATATATATATATATATATATATATATATATATATATATATATATATATATATATATATATATATATATATATATACACACACACACGATGAGCTGGAGAGATCGACCTCGTAACCCTGAAAGCCAGTGATGCGGATGAAGGCGGTGTGGGTTGACATGACGTCTGGAGACGAAGGTATGAAGGATTGGTTTGGCAGGCACGGAAAAGGGGAGCAAGATGATGGGACCGTGGGAATTTGCCAGAGTCGGAAACCGCCGTCGAGGATGTTACGCGAGTCGCCTCGTAATCTGCGCGATGGTTCGCTCTTGTTTTGGTTCGTAGTATACGAAGTTCGCCCACTTTAGCGCGGAGCGAATAGTGACACGTAGGCGTAGTGCAATGATGACTGCACAACGTATAGCTCCTAAATTAACAGTATTTGTTTGCGAACTATGTCGCCAGACCGCAGGAATTTCACGCAGGCAAATGACATCTATCGTTCGCGTATTGAATGTGGGTGTGTCTTTACTATCTCGAAACGCGCGATAAGGGATCAATCGTCGACCCGCCGCGGTGGCTCAGTGGTTAGGGCGCTCGACTACTGCTCCGGAGTTCCCGGGTTCGAACCCGACCGCGGCGGCTGCGTTTTTACGGAGGAAAAACGGTAAGGCGCCCGTGTGCTGTGCGATGTCAGTGCACGTTAAAGATCCCCAGGTGGTCGAAATTATACCGGAGCCCTCCACTACGGCACCTCTTCTTCCTTTCTTCTTTCACTCCCTCCTTTACCCTTCCCTTACGGCGCGGTTCGGGTGTTCAACGATATATGAGACAGATACTGCGCCATTTCCTTTCCACAAAACCAATTATATATATATATATCGTCAAAGACAGGGATGCAGCGGCAGCAGTCCACGGCAGGCACGGATATCCACGAAGACGGGTGCCAGTCATTCACGTAGCTCATACCTGCGTTGAAGGAGTCTTAGGAATGTAGCGCAAGATCTGAGGCGCTTTAGGTGAATAGCAGCGCTTTGTTTTGCCTTTTTTTGGAGGGGGGGGGAATGATTCGAGAGAGAGAATTGCAGTTCCCGCTCTCAGCACGGGGTTACTTTAAACAAAGTGTCTATAGCAGACAAACACTTCATAATCTCAGCAGTAGTAGTAAGTAGTTTTTTTTTTATTAGACTAATAGTAAAAAGGAAGGAAAAGGTTTTTGCTAGCCCCGGCATCTGCCATCGATACTGAAGCACCTGAGCTGGGGCAGCGGAAATAAAGGACAGCAGGCAGAATGGAGAAATGAAATGAAAGAGGTGAGGGGACAGGAATAGAGGATGGGGGGAGAAGTAATATACACGAACTATTCACACAATAAGTAATGTGTCCAGGTTGTGCGCGTGATTAGTTCATTTTAGAGGAATTAAATCACACACGCGCACAGCACTGTGTTGACTACAACTGGAGTGGGGCGTCCAGTTGTTAATCGTTCAAGGTAGAACTCGCGGAGCGTTCGGTCGCTGCGTGTAACTATGACCGAACGCTCCGCGAGCTCTGCCCTGAACGAATAATAGCATCGCCGTCCAGCAGCCAATTCCAATTCCGCACTCCTCGCCTACACGCGCACAACCTCTCCTGGTCATCATTTCCCTGGAGAAGCGGTTACTATCAGGGCTTTTATTATCCTAATCTTCGATGGTGGATCTTCTTAACCGCTCAAACAGAGGGGATGCTAGCGCTTATCCTCTACTTTTTTTTCCCCTTTTCTTCTCATATCGGTGCGTGTGTGGGGGCGTCTGCCTCAGGGGGAGGGGGGGGGGGGGCTGCTGCGGTGCCGGGTTGCTGGTGGGCGATTCGCCAGAGAAGAAAGCCTCAGAGTGTACTCTCTTCTCTCTCTCCATCGCCATCGCCATCAGGAGAAAGGAATGAAGGAAGGGGGGGTGGAGGATGTCGCTCCGAGAGACTCAGCAGCGGCGGCCTCTTTTGAGCTCCTCTCTGCGCGCCTGATAAGAGCACAATGTATCTTTTGGTCGCTCTAAGACTCTCCAAGCTCTGCTTCCCGTCCATCAGCCCCCCTCCGCAGCCTCCCCATCTCCCTCCTGCCGTCTCTTTAAAAGGCAAGCCGCCGGAAGACGGCCGCCCTTCTTTTGTGACCGCACAAGTGACCTTGAAAACTGGGAAGAAAAGAAAGTATGCGTCTCTCCTCCGGCCCTGGTTGCCCGCTCTTTCCTCATCTCTCACTTTTTCTCTTGTTTAGTTTTTTTATTTATTTATTTCTGAAGAGCACGTTGTGCGCAGTCCTCGGCCTCTACCTTAGCTACCCCACTTGATAATCTGCCGCCTCTTCTTTGTGACGGGAGGCATTCTTTTCCTCTCCACGCAGAGCATGGGAGGGGGGGGGGGGGGGAATGTTCCGCGTTCCGCGGTGGATTACGTCATGTCGCGGCCTCGTCGCGTCACGGCTTAACGGCAGCTGGTATAGCGTTTCAATAACGAGAGGCGCAGGGAGGGGGTGTCACAAAAGAAGGAATGGATGTATTGTCGGTGTCATAGACGGTCTTGTTATGTATGAGAACAGGCATTGAACCTTGATGGATTATTGCGCGAGCAGGGACGCATTGCGATAGTGTCCACGTTTCGAGAAAGACCAACTCCGGCATTTTTTCTACCTCCTCTGATTTTGCTGAAACTTTCACGGTGCGGTCTCCGCATTTTTCTGGTCCTTTGTGCCGAATTTCGTAACGCGGCGATGCTTTGGGGCCAGAGACCACTTCGCAATCAAGATGTGCCGGATCCGTGCGCGCAAGCCTAGGACACTGAAATATTTCAGGATAAATTATGCAGTAAAGGGATCAGTTTTCTTTTTTCGAAAAAGCCGGGATTCACACGCAAGAAAGAGAAAAAAAAATAGATGCAAAGCCCATTTTTTGAATCCATTAAAAGGCAGCACGTCGGCTCATATAGTCGCTGCCATATTATCGATGGCGTCAGGATGTTGATCTCGGCCAATAGATAAGAAGTCTCGGTACAGCTAGATTAAAACAAGATTTTCTTTAAATATAAATATAGCATACGGCGCAGATTTCATCCTGCTTACCTCACGCGTTAAAAGAAGTACATCTCGTTGAGGCTTGTTCTACAGTCGCTCTCACGACAGCGAAACGGTAAGAAAACGCCTACAATTAAATCGAAAACAAGATGCCTTGAATCGCACGATAAAGATGACAATGACTCTGGAACGGAACATAAAAACTTCGCGAAAAGACTGTGTGCGCGCAGCACCAATCAACATTAGCACGGAAAAATAAAAGGTGATTCATGTCTCGATGCAATGATTCACAATTTACGCAGACAGCAAGGCGAAACTTGAGCGGAAGACTCGTTTGGATCCGAAGCACCGTTGAGAATATGAATATGGCCCCGTGTTTCTATGGTGCGATGCAAAAAGGCTGGCTGGGGCCTCTGCTTCCTAAATAGTCTATTTTCCGTATTGGTTCATTGGCCGCTGCTACAGATGACGTCATGCGGTAGCGGTCAGCCGTGACGCAGGACTGTTAAGATATTTTGTATGTCGCTGGCTCTATCAAACAGGCGAAGCAGTGAATCCGGATGCGAATCGCTGTTTTGTGTGGATTCGGTTACAGATTCTCTCTGCCGCCCCCTGCGCAATTCGTGGTGTCACCATCTCACGCCAACACTGATAGCTAGCCAGCAATGTCAATAATAATAATAATAATAATAATAATAATAATAATAATAATAATAATAATAATAATAATAATTGGTTTTTGGGGAAATGAAATGGCACAGTATCTATCTCATATATCTTTGGACACCTGAACCGCGCCGTAAGGGAAGGGATAAGGAGGGAGTGAAAGAAGAAAGGAAGAAAGAGGTGCCGTAGTGGAGGGCTCCGGAATAATTTCGACCATCTAGGGATCGTTAACGTGCACTGTCATCGCACAGCACACGGGCGCCTTAGCGTTTTTCCTCCATAAAAACGCAGCCGCCGCAATGTCAATCGACGGATTGAGATCGATGGTTTTGGTTGACCAGCAGTGGTTCCGAGTGAGCGTATTATTAGATGAACTATTTTGCTTTGGGCTTGCTGGTCTGCTTGCATAGCATATCATCATGAGAGATACGTTAAAATTCCAGGCATTAAATAGACAGGTGACGGTGACCTGAATGTCCGGAAGATCTAGCCGGATGTTCTACTTCAACCCGCATTCAAGAGTAACCTTCAGCTAAACATAAGCAAACAGACAAACGAACAAAATGCGTAAGCCTGGACGTGTATGAAAGCTCGTTTCGCGCCCAAGGCGCGAGGAACATGTCATTTGTAACGCCATCCAACCCTGCATTCGCGTCGTCTTTTCGCCGCTGGTGTTTCTTCCCGGCCCAGTTGCCCAGTTGCGCCAGGAAGGGGGTGTGTCAGGCTGGCAGCCGGAGGGCAAGCCCTTTTCTCGTCGGCTTGCCGCAGCGGGATTGGATTTTGTTTTGGATCTGGCTCCGCCGCTGGCTTGTTGTCGCTTGTCTACATTCCACGCGTGCCCCCGCTGCCTTCGTCTCTTGAAAAAAAAAGAAAGCCAATGACAAGTGTTGTCGCTCCGAGCTACGTCCATAAAAGAGAGCACTTTGCTTCTTATGAAGGGCTTTTGCCTCTTCGGGAAGGGTTGACGAGGCGCACACAAACGCGTGTGACACCGGCCGGCGGGTATGTGTCTGTGTGTGTGTGTGAGGGGGGTAATTAGGAACAAGACCTTGTTATCATTAGCGACCCCGCTGCCATAAGACTTCCCGGTCGGGTGTTTCTAGTCTTCTTCCTTACTATACACAGCGACTCTCTGATACGGTTCGTTCACGACCACGCGGTTTGAACCGAGTTTGCCTTGAGGCCCCCAACATGCGTTTCTTTGTTTTTACTATGTCAGAGTTCAAGGCGCATACTAGCCTAGTTATGCTAACCACCGGGCAGTGTTAGACGTGCCTCGTTTGCAGATATAGAGTTGGACACTCCTCCTTTCTAGACATTCCGATGCGCTCGTTCAAGGGCATGGTACTCAACCCGAGCCTTTTCCTCCAGCCTGCATCTGCTTATTATTACTATTATTTTTCCCTCCTATCTTAGGGCCAAAGCTTGCATTAGCCTAGTTATGCTAACTGGCACAGCGTTATTATTAGGCGCAGCTCTTGTGCTGTTAGAGCTTGGCTCCCTTTTCTAGAGATTACGACACGGTTGGTTTACGATCATCCACCTGGTATGAATACCGACCTGCCTGCGGTCAGCCTTGCGGCTGTGGCCGAACTTTTTTTCCTTTTGCGTTAGGAGCAAGGCACGTATTAGCCTAGATACGGCGTTAAACCTGTTGTTATGCACGCAAGAATTTCTTCCATGTATAACCGTCTTCGGTCGCCTCGCACTTTATTATTTTTTTCATCTAGCGCCATCTGTGAGCACATTCATGAACGTTCGAAATAAACCAGCTATAGATAGATAGATAAAGAGGAGGAGGGAAAGGCTGGGATGTTAACCAGAAAGGGGTTCCGGTTGGCTAGAAACCAGCTATACTTTGTGTAGACAGTTCACCCAGCTCTAATACCAGAAACCAGCTATACCTTCTGGTATTAGAGCTGGGTGAACTGTCTACATTGCTTCAGCATTTTTTCTTCTCTTGTTTGTTCCCGGCGTAACGTGCAGCGTGCATATTAGTTTACTCGGCACCCTTCAGCGCGTTACTATTATTAATGGTTGCCGCGTCCACCGTAAATCATTCTGCTTTGACGTTGGCAATCCGACGCGCCCGGTCACGAAAACCGCTCTGGACTGCGAGCTTCCTTGTTTGGAGTTCAGACCTTTTTTTTCTTTCTTTGTGGAAGATGCACGCTAGCCTTGCTGTCAACAGACTATAGAGCGTCGGTGAAATTATAAATGGCTCCTACCAAGAGGCATCCACACCCTTTTCCTAGAAAACTTGTTTCGTCGATGAAGCCTCAGCGTTTACCAAGGTTCTTATCCAGCGCTTACTGGGAGGGCGCAGCGAAACCCAATGGGGGATCCCCGCACAGGAATCCTGTCGACTGCGCCAGTTTTGCGAGAGCTTGAGGCTGAGGAAAGGCTAGGCGGAGCTTGGGCGAGGAGTTGATTATCGATTACGGATTACGTAATAATATGAACAACTTTATTAAAAAGCTATGGCGCCCAGCTATGCGCCTAAACTGCGTGCGTTCAACGAACACTCACACATACTCACTGCATGACACTGAAATGCACTGGGCTTGGTTTTGGGGGCTGCTGTGAATAGCAGGTGGCGCTAGTGTTCAATCTATCGCTCACGTTACGAGGGGGCTTTCTCCAGGGCGGAGGGCATAGTCAGCGCGATACAGACTTGCAAACCAGCGACTTTGTCGTTCATGTTCCGTAAATGTGGCTTCGCCACAGAACGCGCTGGTATTAGAAGAAAGCGCACCCTACGAATAATCGGGAGTCTCCTGAAGATGTAAAAGATTAGTGGCATGTCCCGGTGAAGGCTAGGAGTTTTGTGTCGGACGGAGGAAGGAAGAGGGCGTGAACATACGCAGCTTATACACACAACGCGGGACAGCTTTTCGAAGTGTACTTGAAATAGAGCATAAGCTAAGCTTACTTCAAAGCGCTTTCAGTAAAACCAAAGAAGCTAATTTAGAACTATGTGTGCTGATGTGGCTGATTGCACTCTTTCTGCTGTGTGATCTTGCTGACAGAGCTTGCTGACAGTGTGCGATAACGCCACAAAGCCAAGCAACTGTTTACAGTTGAACAGGACCGAACGTCGGGGCATTCGGTCGCGATTGCGGAGACGAGATGAGATAACGCCAGCGCGAAGATAAGTCGTTTGGGTAATAACCCCGAGAGAGGACAGTACGCGCATTCGTCGGCCAGGCGCGTACACTACGCGGCCGCTTCTCTCCGCGTTCCCTCCGACACGCAGGAAATGCGGGAGAGATAAAAACACAGAATGTCGCGAGCGGGTCACGGTTGACATGTTACCGACGCCGTTCCTGCCCCTCATCCCCCTTCCGTCAAACCGTGAATCACTTCCTCAAGACATTCCGTCGAAACACCCGGCCCTGCTGTGACGTCGGCCAGGATCGCATAGCGCGTCCCTACAGAACGGTGCAGCGCTGTGAAAGCTGCAGTGTGGCGTGTTACGCAGTCGAGGCGCCCGTTCATTTCCGTAGCGACAGCACCTGATTGGTTGGATGATTGGCTGATGAACCTCGGTGATTGTCACAACCCGTTAAAAACGTTTCAGCAAGACGAGCCAACATCTCACACAAGAAACTGTACATATCCTGACTTAAAATTTTAAAATAGCTATTCTGTCAGGATAGGTCTGGCGAAGTTTGCGTCGTCGAGGTGGCGAGCTAAATGCGAAATTAAAGACGTCATTGTTTCGGAATCACGTGATCGATTTTTTACCAACGAGGATTGAGCATTTTGTCGCGTTGCTCAGCTGCCAGCCAATCAGAATTGACTATATGTGGTACAACGTGTGTGTGCGTGAGCTCTATCCTATTGGGAGATACAGGTTGTGGAAGGAAGGGGGACAGGATTTATGCAGGTATCACGGTCGTTTGCTCCTGAGAGAGAGAGAGCAAGAGAGAAAAAATCTCGAAGCTTCTTACAGGCTGCGAGTTTAACGAGTTTAACCGGGTTTTGTTTGATAAAACTGTTGCAACAGCCCCCCCCCCCCCCCCTCTTCTTCCGGTACTTGAATCTTGCATACACCACTGGTTATTGCGTTGCAGCCTACAAGCCGATTTCCAAAGCAGGCGTTTCCCAGTTAGATCACCAATAGCGCCGGGGGGGTGCCCACTACCGGTGATAAAATGGGTACACCCTTTCCCCTAGCATTGGTGCTTGGCTCCTTTGGGGCAAAGTTCTCTAAAAAACGGGTTTTTGACCCCGCCTTTCATATAAGCTCATTTAAACCGGCCAACCGCAAGCCGTATCTACCAATCAACGAGCTCGAAAATTCAGCATCGCCATCGCAGCCCCGCAGCATATCCCCAAAACTGCACGGTTTTCGGGTATAAAAGAGTCCGGACGCGATAGGGTGTTGCCGGAAAGCAGAGAAAACACGCGGCCGCTCCCGTCTCTTTGAACTGGAGCGAACCGGCGGCGTGGCTGCGTAGTACTACGCAGGCAGGCAAGACGAGCCAAGGGTCACCACGCATGCCTCCCTCCGAAAGACAGATATACGTAATCATTCTCCCTCTTTCTCAGCGAGGAATCACCGGAATGCATGCGCACCACGAAGTGAAAACAACATTCTGCGAGCCGGATCGCATTCGCTCGTCCGTGTTGTGCTGGGCGCGTCGGGTGATTTTTTTTTTTCTCGGCCGCAAGTCGGTTCCACGCGGATGCTTTCAGGCATGTCCGACCCATCTGGTATCTGTCACTGGCGTTCGTCAAGGAATTAATGTGTTTCGGACTCCGTGCCGTTGTGGGAGAGGCGAGCGGCTTTTACACACAGGCAACGCGAATTACGCACTTTGTGTTATGACTTTACGTGTTGCACACTGAAAGATATCGAAAAGTCAAACAAGTGACATTTGGTGCGTCGCGCCTTGCACCGTTTTTAAAAAGACTGAAAACCCCTCACTCTTGCGGTTATTTCTTCTGTTTTTTTTGTTGTTGTTTTTTGGAATGGTACAGCGAGTGCCCGGCACTTAGCAAGTCACCGAAATAATGATGCCGTGATGCATAACGAGTTCGGTGATGGTCTTTGGTATTATGACGGTAACATTGTGGTTAATGATCGAATAACGGCGATGCGTACTGATATTACTGAGTATGACCAGAGCGTGTACTGGCCCTTGGCCGTTGTGGTTTCTTGCCTCCTGATTTTGCCTCAGGGAAATAAAAGCGTGTGTATATAGGGCATAATCCCTTTTAACACTGCGGCGCCTAATGAACTGCAGGTTGCTGAAGGTGTTTTGAGATTGTGTGGGCTGCGGTTGATTGGTTTTCGAGGGTTAAGTGCCCCTGATGCCAACGAAGCTGATGCCCGAGCGCGCTACAGTACGGGCTTGTCAAACGCCGTCAAAACCGATTGTCACTCGACTCAATTCTGCCAATCTCGTACTGCTGCACAGAGTTTTTGAAGCTCATACCTTTCATATGCAATTCGAGTAGTCGCATCATAGCAGAGGCAATTGAAGGTTTCAAAATTCCTTCAAAACCCGAACACTTGTACCGTCGTGCCCGGTGTCTGCGCGGTACAATGCGGGAAATAAAATGTACGGTTAAATCTACGCTTTCAGTCGGGGCCGGGTTTATGAATGCCTCTTTTTGTGGGCCGTTTGTGTGTGTGTGTGTGTGTGTGTGTGTGTGTGTGTGTGTGTGTGTGTGTGTGTGTGTGTGTGTGTGTGTGTGTGTGTGTGTGTGTGTGTGTGTGTGTGTGTGTGTGTGTGTGTGTGTGTGTGTGTGTGTGTGTGTGTGTGTGTGTGTGTGTGTGTGTGTGTGTGTGTGTGTTGCGCTGCAATACATCGTTTTACACGGAGGGGTCCTGTTCGTGCAATGCTTTTCCTGCATTTTCTGGGCCGAAAGGTTTCGCATGGTTTTCCCTTAAAAATTTCTCGCTGTGAAGCCCGTGTCTGCCCGTGTCCGCAGCCCCCGGCCCTCTTCCGGAGATCTTACGCGAGCCGGAAGTTTTCGCTCTCCACAGTGCGTATAGCGACCACTCACGCGCCTCTCCGCTATCTCGGCTGTCTTCGCCACTCCAGTCCTACCCTTTGCATTTCCCGTTCTTCGCTTGGGATGGGGCATATGTTTCTCTCGTAAAATCCCGGATGGACGGTGTTGCCCTCGGCCCCTCCTAACCCCCCCCCTCTCTCTCTCTCTCTCTTATTGGAGCCGTGCCAGCGGGTACGAGTGTCTGTCTGTCTGTGCGAGATCGCTCGTTTGTGACCGTGACCAGTTTGTTCCAGCTCCTTCTTCTCGGGGCTTACTGGGGCAGGGCGCTGAACGGAATGCCCACGCTTAACCCCACCTCTTCTCCCTTCTATCTCTCACTCTCTCCCTCTTTCTCCGTGCACTCTTCGGGAAGCGTATGCGACGCCCGGAGATCAGCTCTACGCGTGATTTACGCTCACGAATGGCTGGCCCATGTGGTCTGGGCGCCGACTTCGGAAAAAGCAGGCGCGAAAAAAAGTGTGCGTGGAATATCTGATTCCTGGGCGGAAAGGACGCAGAACAAAGGCTCGCTTGTGTGAGGAAAACATAGCAGAAGCGGAGTGGCAATAAGAACGTGTTCGCTGAGCGAGATTTATTTTTTTTTATATGGGGCGTGAGTTATGCTCTCGGTCCTCGAACCATTTCTCTAAATAAATTTACGAACGCAGGAGTTACGGCAGCTGTACAGCGAGGAAAAAATGTGTAACCATTTACAAGTCGTAGCTGAGCTTTCGCTTCCTGCGCAAGCTTAACTCACGGAGTATCTTGAGAGTGAAGCACGGTGAGTGGACGGACTAAGGCAGGAACAAGTGGCAAGGAATTGAGGGGTGCCCTTTGTCTCACTTTATTAGCATACATAGGATGGGTCATTCTCATTGCATTCTCAGAAGTCGCCCGTGCCTACTGCACCCTAAGCACGAATACGCCTGTATGGGAGTAAAAACGGAGTGAGCTGTCATATAGCATGTGCACAGTCCCTTTTATAAAAGAGAGTGCGCTATGGAAGGCAGGTTTGCTTTTTTTTTTGCTCCTTTCTGTTTGAAGGGTAAAACAGCTCTCGAGAAACGCATCGGCGTTTCTCTTTTCTAAACGCCTTCTACCTGTTTGCCTTTAAACACCAAGAGACAGCGGGAATCACGCAGAATGGCGACGCGCTATATTGTTGAAATTCATTCCTTCATTCATTCATTCATTCATTCATTCATTCATTCATTCATTCATTCATTCATTCATTCATTCATTCATTGTATTCGGCCTCATCATCCGCTGTTTTCTTCGAGCGCGCGCTTAATACACGCAGGCGTCGTATTTACTCGTGTTTAAACCGCACAGTGGTTCAAACATTCCAAAACAGCCGTGAAGCGTCAGACACTAGTACGCCGTCTTCTCGTAGTTATTCCGCCCATATTAGACAATTAGTGCCTTACTTGAGTTTCTACGCGGAATGCCGGAGAGATGCGTCACAGCGCTCGCCTCAAGACTCCCCTCCTCCTCCATCCAACGCGCGTACATGCACTCAAACACATGTGCGCTGCTCTCTCTCTCTCCCGAAGAAGGGAGCAATTAGTAAGCGCCCCTCAGCGGCCGGTATTCGCAAAAGACGCCGCTTTCTCTCTCGCTCTCTCTCTGTGGCCGGCCGAGGTCGTATCATTTTGTCAACAGGGGCGCCACCGCGCCGTCTCGCAGCTGCGCGGAACGCGTGAAAATAATAAACCGAGCAAGTGGCGTACAGACACAGGGACGCGAGGAAGGGGGAGGGGGGGGGGGTGCGTTGTAGCAGCAGCTGCTTCTCTCGTCAAGCGGAACCCCCTTCGCGCCAAGTCGTGCGTCGCCTCTCTCTCGCTTTATTTATTTATTTTATTCGTTATTACGGTTTTCACTTTTTTTTGCTTACCAACATGCATGGCGGAGGGGACCAGCTTCCGCCGCCTTGCATTCCTTTTCCCTGGCACCGCAGCGGGGTCCGAGTGTTTTGCACCCAGCTTTGCACCGCTAAACACAGCTGGAGGGCGGGGAGGCAGCGTGGTCGACTCGTCTCTTTTTGCAGGCAGCAGCTGGTCTTTTATCTGTGCCGCCTGGTTCAAGTGTGGACGCGATTGTCGTGGGTCGCGTTTATTTTCGAGGCGGTGATGGACCGCAAAAGACGGTCCAGAACTGAATCCGCCGGCACTTTACTGAATGGGAAAGCCAGCTGGATGAAACGCGTGGGAGTTACTTGTGGATGAGAACAGTGCTTCGCTGGATTGTCCAATACACCCGACAGCGGACTTCGGAGTCCTGCGCACTTGTTCCACCTGTGCGCTTTTTGGATTTGCAGCGAGAGCTGTTACTGCGACTCCATACCGAGTGGTCGTGTAACTGAAGCCCGTTGCAGCTGTAGTTGCAAAATTCCGCTATTCCTACACGTTTTTTTCGTCCTTCTTTCTTATACTCACTTCTTCGCATAAATTTAAGTTTGTTAGACCCCCTTACTACCCTCAACCGCCTCTGTCAAGGAAAATGAGCTGCCTAATTCTTTAGGTCATCCCATGTTTGCCGCATGCAATTTGCAATACAAGTAGTCACCGCCTGGTTATGCCAGTCCCCCTTGTTTGTGTGTGCCATTTTATGTGGCAAACAGAAAGAAGAGCAATAGACAGGCATCACTGCTCTATCCGAACGGTTTAGGTGAGCTGTAGCTTGTTTAAGCCAGGCTTGTTTTTCGTGCGAAGCATTACATAACGCGGTCGCATCTAAATAGTCTTGTTCGAAGCCTCGCAGTGACTCGGTTAAGCCAGGGACAGTTGGGAGGAGCTTCGTGCGAGCTGAATATTTTATTTTACTGAATGTGCAGCGAGGGCCAATGACGGTCGTCGGAAAACGAGGAATACACACTGACGCGAGCTACTTTATTCTACAACAAAAGTAGGAGAAGGCCAGTCGAATAATCAGAGCCTTGTTGAATACCGAAAGCCGGTAGCTGGTAGTTCTGATTAGCAAATGAGCCCTGATTCCATAAACGGCATCCATCAGTGGAACAGAGGGCAAATCAAAACGAAATAGAAAATAATTTTTACAAAATGCAACCCCCATTCATGTATATTATAACAATTATATTTCATTTCGTTTTCATACTTTGTACTATTTGTCCTCAGATCGCAAGACGTCACACTGCCGTTATCCCCTGGATCTGTCAGCTGTCGCAGTCGGACGATAAAGCACGTTATGTAATGCAGACATTTCAAGAATCGCGACATATACCACTGGCCCTGAAACGCGTACGCCCTTCACCGCTCATTACGTGGAAGCACGGCAGTTGTGACACTTCGTTGTACTACATACGCTCGCTCGAGCCTTGTTTCTGCAGCATCCCGGCGGACGGCTTTTGTCCGGGCATTGTAGGGGTGTTGTATACACCTCCTCTCACTGTCTCTTCGCAGTTCCTCACTCGGAGCCCTGCGTGGAGGGAGGGGAGGGGGGGGGGGGGTGGAGGTGCAAGCGACCACTGTGGGAGCCTGTGGCCTTGATGCTCGTTTGGCAACACGCTGCGGTATGCGAGTACACGTTGTTCACCACTCGGCACACACTGCTTTGTGCGCGTGTGTATGGTGTACGCGCACTAATCTTTATGACTTCCTTCGTTCCAAGGCCGCTCTGCCCGCTGGGACGTCCCGTTGCGCTCGTAGAATAGAATAGAGAATAGAGGGCGTTTTGTTTTCTGTGCGTTTTCTTGAAAACATCGACGATAGAACAGTTGTATGAGCGGCGAGACGCATACATTAAAGAAAACAAAAACGTAAAAAGCGAGAAAAGCAGTGTTCGTCCCAAGCTATATGGTTTACATATGCTACCATCGACACTCCCCCTATAAAGATGCCCGTAATATTGTGAATATAGTGCGCACATCATCGTCGTGCGTCGGAGAAAGGTAGATATCAATTCATTAAGCTTGTTCCAATAAAGAGCTCAGATTCGCGTATAGCGTACTGAACTTTAGTGAGCGGCCTGTTCTGCATTGTACGTTTATTTCTGTGTGAGAAACCTGAATAGCGGAACGTGATTTGATAGCGTAGGTCTTATTTTGCAGCAGCCAGTTGCATTGCGAAAAGGAAAGACAACAACAACAACAAAAAAACGCTTATCGCAAAAAGTAATTATTAATTACAGAGTTTAACGTCCCGAAGCGACACGTGGGGCTGTGAGGGAGTCTGTGGTGGATTGCTGAAGATTAATTGTGGCCACCTGGCGTTCTTCAACGTGCGGTGTCATCGCACAGCACACGGGCACCTTTTGCCTTGACCGCCGCGGCCGGGAAGACCGATGCCCGGCACCGAATAAGCACAGCACTGCGACACGACGTCGTGTCATTACACTACTCCGTGTTAACAAACTGATGTTTTTTGGTCGTAGCCATCATCATCACCAGCATGACTGCGCCGACTGCAGGACAAATTCCTCTTCTATGTCTCTCCAAATAATTCTGTCCTATGCCAGCTGCGCCCACCGTACGCCCGCAAACTTCTTAACCTCATCCGCCCACCTAACTTTCTGCTGCCTCCTGCTACGCTTGCCTTCTCTTGGAGTCCACCCGGAATATGTGTACTTTCTCGCTGAATTTCGATAAAAGTGGAACTTTGAATCAAACCGCCTGAGCTAACACGCACTGTGCCTTTGTCTAAAGAATGCAGCGCAAACTAATCCGCGTACGGGGACACCAGCACCTCTGGAGGTCCTAAGCTCTGGAGGGTTAAAGACGAGAATTTCTCCCACCTTCGAGAGATTTCTGTATCTGGCCACGGAAAACGAGTCACACAGCACGGTTTAGAAGCACACCGATGGGCTGTGCACTTTTGACAAAGGCTGCACCTAATTTTATCGATCCACACGGGAGTGGGGGTCACACTTTGCTGGCAGCAGGCAGGGATGCTGCCGCAATGGAAACGTCACGTACACCACCCCCGCTTGTTCGTTCCATATCTCTTCCGAGATAGTCTTCGGAAGTGGCTTGGGTGATCTGTGTCGCCCTCTAACAACAGCCCATTCATTATCCGTTCATAATCGCACATGTTCGAGCCGGCTCGCCTCTCCTCCCAAAGGAGCCATGAGGGGGCGCGGGCGTCGGTCGGCCGCTGTTGTCACAACGCGTGGCCAGGCCCTCGCCACGCCGCGGTCGGGCCACGTAGTGAGCAAACACGCGACGTGTCGGGCGAAAGCGTCCCCATTAATCCTAATTGCCGGCGCCTCTCCCGCAATGGGCCAATCAGCGGAGACGGCGCGCCATATACGTGTTCAAAACCGCGTGGCGTGCGCCGCTGACTGCACGTGCTCGCTGCTAATGATGAGCGAGGTCCCGTGCGCGCGCACTTGAGTCAACAGCCCCGGTGTTGGACGCCGTGACACGCGGCACGTATCGCAGAGCGCGTATGGGGCGGGTGGACAAAAGCCATTTGAAATTTAAGACGCCACTGAGTAAAACAGCAACGGTTATGGTTAATGAATGTTTATGTGCCGACGAAATATGGTGGACCGTGAGACAGGCCCAGGCACGTAGCCAGGAATTTTTTTAAGGAGGGACCCAAGGTAATTTCTCCTAGCTGGCGGGTGATGCTGACTGAGCACTGCCAATTAAGCGAAAGGAGCTCTAGTTGACGTGTCCATAGTTGAAAGGCCATAGTTGATGTGCCCGGATTAGTTTCGACCATCGGCAGGCTTCGTTAATCCCGTATGCAAGACACGCAGAAAATACGGACCAAATAAGAATTAATCGTCCGTTTTCTGTTTCACGGCAAATGTCGTAATCTAATTAAGAGCGATTCTGCTGTGAAATTACGGAATTTTTTTTTTAGTGTGGCTCTTCGTTGAGAAAAAAATTGTTTTTTTTTTCGGTTTTTTTTTTCAGATCATATTTCTCGTTTCTCTCTTTCAGTTTACCTATTTTATATCGCTTTGAGTGTTTTTCTTTCTTTTCACTAATTATACAAACGGCAGTGCGCGAATTTACGCAATTATCACTAACTCAGTAACTTTCACTTGCGCTACACGACAAACAGTAAACCGAAAGAACATAGTTCATTATTTTACGCCGAAATTCTAGTATCGTTAAGGTTTCCTTCTAGTTCGTTAAGGTTGGGCGCAGTATGTACCGCATTCACGCGATAGTAGCTCCAAGCGGAGACAGGTTCGGCTGGACAAAGTATGATGGTTATTCAACATAGAGACCGTTGCCTCGGTCCATACCCTCTCGTGAAGGCCATATGGGCGGGGTGGGGTTGCTATTTAGATAGTTAGGTAACCATAGAAGAGCAAAAACGCCGCGTATTGGGGCCTCGATCGGTTCCACGTTAAAGACAGTGGTGGATGTAAAGGGGTTGCAGGAAATCTTTTCTTTAATTGGTTTTTGGGGAAAGGATATAAGGCAGTATCTGTCTCATATATCGTTGGTTCAGGTGTCCAACGATATATGAGACAGATGCTGCGCCATTTCTTGTCCCCAAAAAGCAATTTAAAGAAAAGGTTTCCGGCAACCCCTTTACACCCACCACTGTCTTTAACGTGGCACCGAGGCCCCAATACGCGGCGTTTTTGCTCTTCACTGATTACCTAACTGTCTAAATAGCAACCCGGTCCCGCCCGTGGCCTCCACGAGAGGGTATGGACCGAGGCAACGGTCTCTTTGTTGAATAACCATCATACTTTGTCCAGCCGAACCTGTCTCCGCTTAGGGCTACTATCGCGTGAATGCGGTACATACTGCGCCCAACACTGTCCTCGCCGGATGTACGCCTGATGAGCACGAGTCGTCGTCGGGGCCGCTCCCTGTCCTCGTCTCCGGCGCTCGCGAGCATCGCTGGTGCGGGGTTCGGCGACGCAAAATTTCGGCGGCGTGTCGCTACGCTCACTGAACAGCGTCGGCGAGTGGCTGTTGTGGGGAAGCGGTGCCGACGCCGGGAAACAAGAGTCCTCCTGTTCGTGGGGGCTGAACCGACTTTCTTTGCGAAATCACCGGAGATGGACGGGAGAGCTTGTTACGCATAGCGTCGCGGTTTCCTGAGTTCTGGTTAAGCACTGAGTCGAGCGATCGCGTGTGTTGGGTTTAGGCTCGGCTGCGTTGGTCAAGAGAAACCGAAATGGTGACGGACGACTCTGTTGTCTAACCTATTTGCCTGTATGTACCTTGTTTTCGGCGGAATTGGAGATATGAAGCGCACGTAAGGGTCTGAACTGGCAACCGGTGGTCTTGCTGTGACAAAATGGAACATCCGGAGGACGTAGTCAAGAGTTAAATGAAGGGATGCATTTAGGAAACTAGCTTGAGCAACGCCGCCTCGGATGGTGTTCAAAAGGAAAAATTGGAGGTCATTGAGGCCTGGCGACTTCCAGTTATGCATGCTAGACCACCACTGTGCAGATCCTTTTCGATGTTTCTCGTAAAGCCCACATCGCAGCCAGTGTTATCATCATCCTCAAGCAAGAACTTTTCTATGGCAAAACCCGATTGGTCCCCCTTTCTGTGATGTAAAATGTTCAGGAAATGCATTGCGCTCACTTGTCCTCATTGAACCTTTAAGCCAGACAAAGAAACTTTCAGAAGCTTCCAGGTCCTTCACCTGCAGACTGTGTATCGATTGTTTCGTTTTCCTTGTTTGTGCAGGCACATCCGCCCTCAGCAACCCTCAGGAACCTTCAAGAACCCAGTGGGTACCTGTCGACCAAGCTCTCGACCCTCTTAAGCCTATCCCAGACGTGCACCGACAGCTGAGGGCGCCATGGAGTCCAAGGACAAGAGTTCCCGGTCCGGCTCGCGGGCCAACCTGAACGAGTCCACGTTGCCCCTGCTCGAAGACGTGGGCGGCGGCGACGTCAAGGTCGAGGACGCCAAGGAGAAGATCGAGCTGGAGGTCAAGGGCACTGACTCCGGCTCCAAGGGCGAGGACTCTAACGCGGCCACGGCCGAGCCGGGCTCGGACGCCGGAGGCAAGGAGGCTGGCGAGTCGGACGCCGAGGGCACCTCCAAGAAGGACAAGAAGGGCAAGGACAAGAAGAAGGACAAGAAAGAGAAGAAAGAGAAGAAGGCCTCCCACAAGCGCTCCCCGTCGTGCGTCGAGACGCTCACCATCGGCCTCAACCTCCTGGACCGGGACGAGAAGCACGTCAACGACCACGTGAACGTGAGTCCCAAGTCCACTATCTTGACATCGTGGGGCTCTGTTTTATCGCGATATGTATAATATCAGGGGAAAATAGCCAATTCATAAAAAAATGACAAAATGACTCTTACCGGAAAAGGAGGTCATAAGAAGTTATTTGTTGACAAGGGTGTCGCTTCAAAGGCCTAGTGGCAGACCATATGCTTAGGACGTTCTAGGCTCGAATTCCATTGACGTCAAGATGCCACTTGCTTCCGCTTGCATGGGATAGGCGCAAATGCCTCCGAGGCCAGATGTTCATCTTTCCCACGGGAGTAAAGCTTGAGTGTGATGATTATCCCATTGATCAAGCGAGTGTTTGATTCTCTGTGCATTTCAGTGTGTCGGTGCATTTCAATGGCATGCATGTATGCATGCCCAGCGCCCGATTTGCGGCGACAAGCCAGCATACAAGACGACGTATACGAGGTTTCTCAATGCGACTGTCCTCATACGTGTCAACAAAGCAGAGAAAGCTGTGCGGAGTAGTTTTTTTTTCACATACCTTCATGCGCCCTCGTTGCTTATTTTGAGAACATGGTGTGCTTTTCAATGCCGATGTTATAATCATGTACATGCCGACTCCGGTGCATCTAACTGTTCCGCTTCGAACAAGAGGACGAAGCGCTGGTGATATAGTGTTAACACGCTACGCAACTAAGAGTTCCTTCCCCTTGGCATTTGGCGTGAATTTCAAGTGCGGTCACTTGCGGCGAGCCCGAAATTGCAAGCTCACTGCAGTATCGGTGACCTCAGCTTCCAACGATCGCCCTTCTATACGAGCCATGTATTACACACGAACGCGGTTCACGCGCACGCAGCAAATATTGGCATGCAGGTTTAGCCTGCTTCAGGATCTATGGTTATCGCCGTATATGCACGAACACGTATGTATACCTCTCTATTTTAGGGTGAACATGTATACAGCACGCGAACGCGTGTTTTGCGAGCATCCTCTCCTTCCAGCGAAGGAGGCCCATAAACCGAGACATCCGCCTCTATATATACATATTTCTCCTATACCCCGTTGTTGATGTGAGGTCAAGGCGTACGCGCACTCCATTATCTTTTTTTGTTTCGGGCGTCTCTATATAGACCTCCGAAAGGCTGAGCGATCCTCGGCGAACAAGGAGATGACCTGGCCTGTTTTTTTTCTAATTTTTTTCGGCTACGTTCACGTTGCTAAATCCGAACTAAGGAGCATCGGCTGGCCTCTCTACTTTATTATAAACAAACAAAAAAATGACCGAGGAACGGCTAGCTCCCCTTGGCATGCTTCTCGGTGATGGGCGGCGCACATCGCGATTTACCTATACCCACACAAGCCACCGGTGAGTCAGAGATCAGGCCAGAGCTTGCGTGTGTGTATAAAATATATACAGACATAACGCCCGCGGCGACAGGTCTGTGCGGGTCCAGGAAGGGAGGGGTATTTCGGCGCGGCCGCCACTGCAGCGAAGAAAACAAATAATAGGGGCCCCTTTTGCTCGAACCGGTCACGATGCGTCGGTGAAGAGCCGTGGGCGGATGGAAATGTGCGCATGCGCAAGGGGCTTGAAGATGTTGCCGGAGTGAGCCAGGTTCATCCAGGGGTCAACGCCGACCGTAGAAAAGATAAAGGTCGAATGGGCGCCGAAAATTTGTTGGGATTGGGCTGAGTTCGAATGAACTGGAAGTTCGAATTAACGCGAGTGCACTGCGCTTGTTTTCTATGCGGCGCGCTGGCTGGCCGGCGAGGGCGTGGGAGGCTGGATTTGGTTCGTAGTAAAATTGTACCACCGGTTTGTTCTAGCAGGAGAAAGACAGCGGTGCTGGCGGCAGGGCGATGGGCGTTATTATTTATTATTTATTTACAGAATACTGCAGGCCCTTCTGGGCCCTAGCGAGAGGGGAAATACAATGCAACATGAATATACACAACAACACCAAAGAAAATTCGAAACACAAAGCCGTTAAAGTGTTGTTAAAGGTAAAGCATTCCATTCAGTAACGGTGCGAGGGAAGGAGTATTTAAATAGGTCAGTTCTGACGGCGGTAACACCCTGCGGGGTGCGTGTGCTTCTGTGACCACATCCGCGGCTCGGGAAGGGGTGAGGCGTGAACGGGAAGGACTGAATGAAATTGGTTATATGTCTCACTTCTCGGTGGACACCTCAACCATGTCGAGAGGGGGAGCGAATGAGAGAAAGAAGAGAGAAAGAAACGCCACAGTGGAGGGCATCGGAGTAATTTCAACCATATGGGATGACATCGCACAGCGCGCGGGGTGGAAGGGGGCGCCTTTTGCGTTTCGCTTTCATCGGAATGCGGCCGCCGGTGTCAGCGCTTATAAAAGTGGTCTATAGACTTTATATTATATAAACTCTACTGCTTTCCCATAAATATTTTTTGTCTGTTCACAGTCCATAGACGAAAATGGGCTGAAAGTGTATGACCATAAAGCTATGTATTGTCTACACATTGTCTCTAGGATCTGTCTGTAGACAATCTGTAGAGTCTATAGGCCAAAGTCTATGAACAATCTATAGATCCTCTAAAGAAATTTTTGAGGCGAGATTGAACCCCAATCCTTAACAAGTGAGTCGCCACGGTGGGTCATCTTCATTCAACGCAAGCGATCTGCACGTCGCACCTTTAGGAACGGATGCCGCATCAGTCGCAACCGGCGTCACGGAATAGACCACGTTTGCGGTCAGGAAAGGCTTCCACTGAGCTCATCTTTAGCACCGCGTAACCAGCTTTTTGTTTCCGCGCTTCTGAGAACGCCAACGAGGGGAAATGAGAGAAGCAACGGAGGAGGGTAAAAAGGAAAACTTATTCACACCTTTCTTTGAATTCCCAGATGCTGAGGACTTGGACACCGGCGTAACATGGGCTGCACGGTTTCGTTGAATTCGTCTTTCTCTCTCTGTTTTCCACTGCCACCTTTTCCTCTCTCCTTTGTTGCCTTTTGCTGTTCACTGTTTCTTTCCGTTTCCGCCTTCGCGTCGCTACTCGGGGTGTTTCACCTAAGATGTTCTGCAGTTTTTAAAAATAGGCTTTCTGAGTTAGAAGAGTGATATTTTTTTCGACATAGCACTGTCAGCGGTGTAGACATCAGGGTACAGCGAAGACGTGCTAACTAGTAAGCTGCCAAACTAATATTGAATAATTAAATATTGCTATTAGTCCCTTATTGATTGACAGGCGTGTAGCAAACGGTAAGTAATATTCATGTCAGTTCTTAGAATTCCGAAAACGCAGTTGCCTTCGGCACCACCGACGTTTTTCACGTATCTATAAAATCATCCAGAGATTTCTCCTATACCTCGAGCTTGGCGCATGATGGCCTTAGTTGCTTATGCGCCATAAAACCCAACACAACACAACACAGCAGTTTCCTTCGGGACTGTGGCCCGGCAAATTTTTGGCGACATCGCGCGCCAAAATACATGCGCTTGCGATAGATTTGCAGGCGCGGCAACCACTCCACTGCACGTAACTGGTCGGAACTGCCAAAATTTGCTGCAGCACAGCACCGAGGTTAACTGCGTAAATGCAAGCGAGGTAGAGGACGTAACAAACTTCATTTATAAGTCAATTAATATTTGTCAACATATTCATCAGCCACTATGATCCATGCCCCTTGGCACTGGGCAGTTAAAGGCGCACTCGCAAAGTCATCGATCGAACGACTGCGATTTTCGGCCGCGCTATAACGGAAGAACGTGCGATTGGATAGGTAACCGCGAATAGTTGAAAATGATAGCATCGTGCGTCGATAACGGTATACAGGAATAAACAGCAAGAATAGCAGAGCTTCTTGGCAATAGGTCTGACAGTTAACATCATTTGTGTTCACAGAACAGCTACATGTGTTTTGAAAGCGAATGGGTCACTGCGATGAAATTGCGTTGATGAGCTAGTTGAATGCTTGCAACGCGTCGTGATAATATAAAAAAAAGTGCGCATTAAGATGTTCTCGTGCACACAGGCTTATGCTAGTAGCTTCCACTTCACTTCGAGCAAGTTGAAAGATAGAACACAGCAACAGCGACCACACCGTATCAGCGATACCTCTCACTGGCGTCAGGTATATACGTGAATCTGATTAATATTTCTTAGCCAGTGGTGCATTTAAATAATAATAATTGGTTTTGGGGAAAGGAAATGGCGCAGTATCTGTCTCATATATCGTTGGACACCTGAACCGCGCCGTAAGGGAAGGGATAAAGGAGGGAGTGAAAGAAGAAAGGAAGAAAGAGGTGCCGTAGTGGAGGGCTCCGGAATAATTTCGACCGCCTGGGGATCTTTAACGTGCACTGACATCGCACAGCACACGGGCGCCTTAGCGTTTTTCCTCCATAAAAACGCAGCCGCCACGGTCGGGTTCGAACCCGGGAACTCCGGATCAGTAGTCGAGCGCCCTAACCACTGAGCCACCGCGGCGGGTACATTTAAATACCGCCGTTGCTGTTTTTCGGCGTCGACTTAGATGCTTGTTTTGGGTGCCACTTTATAATCTTGTTCAGGTGCCGGTTCAGGCACCGATATAAACACCGATGCTGCACGTAATTGCGTCCGCGCGCGGCATCTCCTCCATTGGTCGGCATGGACACCTCTGCGATCACCGCTCGGTAGCTCGCGTGCAGTACGCGCGCAGCCCTCCGCGTAGCCACGGTCCGCGTCTGCGGACGTAACTGGAAGCGAGACCTTCTCGGCGCATGTCCGCGGCGGCGGCAACTCGGCGTCCATCACGCTGCCGGCACGACTTCGTTACGCCTGCCTTCACCGGGACACGGTTGAACCGGTTGAACCCCGCCGCCGCCGCCGAACCGGGTGTCTCTCCCCTTCTGGAAGTCTCTCGAGAGCCGCTGCGCCGTGAGACATTCGCGTGTGAAAAAATAACTAGAAGGGAAGAATGAATCAAAAGCACCGTCTCCGCCCGTGCTATTCGTCCAGCTGGTTCTTGCGGCGATGTGCAGCGCACGCAGCGCGCATATTGAATTCGATGCGTTGGCGCAGGACGGCCGCAGCGTGTAGAAGAAGCGTGAGGAGGGGTGGTAAGGGGCGACTCCTTGCGGCCGAGAAACGTGTTCGGACGCAAGGACGTGTGAAGAAAAGTTACCGAGGGCCAGCGGCGCCAGAAGGAGCCATGGTATGAGGTTTGGGGGTGGTTGTTGGCCCCCGGCTGCCTCTCTAACTGTACCGCGCCGCCGCGTAGGCGGGAGTGGTTAGGAGTGAGGAAGTCGAGGCTTTATCTGGTCTATCAATCTCGATGCCTGTCCTCCTCCTCCTCCTGCTGCGGGCGTAACGGTGCGTGCAGCGGTTCGTTCCAGGCGCGTGGAGGCAGAGAGGGGTGGTTTTTGTCCAACGGATGGAGTGTTCTGTCTTGAGAGTCAAGAACTCCATAAAGCAAAAGAGACGGGAAAAGAGACGCGTGACGTGTCAGACACGTGACGCTTGGGTGGCGCTCGGTCCCGCTTTCCGTACAAGACTATTCCCTTGTTCGGTGACGTCACTTGTCACGCGCTGGTGTTTTGAGTGGGGACGACTCTGAGAAACGACTCCTTGAGTGGTTCGAGAAGTCGGGTTGCAAAGAGATAAGGATCGCCGCGTTAGTGTCTCGGATCTTATTTATTAGCTTCTTTCTGCGAAATATTTTGCGGAAGCCTGGCGTTCTACAGAAACCTGTAATTGTGAAAATGTGAAAACAAGGGCCGCCGTTAGTGCTCAGAGAGACACGCATTCTAGAAACTCTCGACGACAGTGTACGCGTTCTTCGTACAGCACGGAGGCTTGTTCGCCATACATGCCGGCTGTGAATCGGATGGATTAGTTGGGAGTAGGAGAGCATTTCGCATAGAGTCGGTGTGTTTCACAGGTTAGCGGAGCGCCACGCGGAGACTTACCAGGATAAGAGAACACACGGGCAGGGCTTGCGCCGATTTCCAGCTGTGGGTTCTCCACCGGACTTCTCAAGAGGCTCAAAAAATTTTTATCCAATGGTCTCTTTGTGTTTTAGTACACCTCAACCACTTTCTCATTCCGGAGGAAAGGGCTGAGGTTGCTTTTGTTTTGATTGGTTGGGGGCCTCCAGCCCTTGCCCAGCCAAGGACGGCTGATGAGGTTACCCGACCTCCTTTGCAACCTTTAATGTTAGCCATTTATAAATCTTGTTTTTGCTCTGAATACTACGTTGAAGGAAATACCTTTTCAAGCTCTCTACACCGCCATAATTTTTCATCTTCATAAAAATCTGCAGAAAAAAAAATCCTTATACCTTGAGCTTGGCGCCTGATAGCCTTAGATGCTTATGCGCCATTAAACACAACGCAACACAACTCCTCCTTGCAGCGAAACTACTAATGGAAGTGAACCCAAGTCCTTTTTTTTTCTCGGTGCGAGTACTTATAGGTGCCGCAGTTATGGACTCCAGTGGAGCACGTGACTGAAGTCACTGCACTGTTACGTGCAACTGCCGTGTCGTTTCGGCAAAGGAGAAAATTACGGTGGACACTTAAGATTACACTTACGGGCTTTTATTGCGAACGCCTCTTTTTTATTTATTATTCCCTTTTTATTTTTATATTTTTAAAAACATGCTTTTTTTCCTTTTTAATGACACGCCTTCTCGTTAGCATAAAGTCATGAGGCATGATCATAAAGTCATGTCCGCGTAGAAGCAACACGATTTTATGCCCTATGGGTTGGGCGCTCGCTTCGCAATATGAAATTCCCGGGTTCAATCTCCGCACCTTCGGAAGGAATTTTATGTTTATTTGCCAGTCACCGGATTTTGGGACGCCAATTATTCTGGACATCTGGTTTCACTGCCGATGAGCCTTTTAATAATTTCTCGTTAGTAATTCTCAGATGAAGTAAAAAATATAGAGAATACTAAGAACCCCCTTTCGTAGCGTGGAAAAGCTCGTGGCCAACGCCGCTACGGTGGCAGCCCTTTCCTTTTCGTCTGCCCGGTCTGTTCCTCGCTCGTGTCGGACTCGTTCGTTTATTTTCCTTGGTCCGAGTAGACACTGACGGCCGACTCGCAGCAGCACGGGCAGCAACCACCAACGCCTTTGGAGTGACGCTCACACAGAGGGGTTCCTCTGTCGAGCCTAGTCGGCGTGGTGGGTCGGCAGCTCCGTATGAATGTTTTCTTTTTCGGCTGTTCATACTCGTTTGCATATGCGAGACGCTGTTTCTTTACCGCGTGTAGACGGTTTTTTTTATAATAATAATTGGTTTTTGGGGAAAGGAAATGGCGCAGTATCTGTCTCATGTATTGGCGGACACCTGAACCGCGTCGTAAGGGAAGGGATAAGGGAGGGAGTGAAAGAGGAAATGAAGAAAGGGGTGCCGCAGTGGAAGGCTCCGGAATAATTTCGACCACCTGGGGATCTTTAACGTGCACTGACATCGCACAGCACACGGGCGCCTTAGCGTTTTTCCTCCATAAAAACGCAGCCGCCGCGGTCGGGTTCGAACCCGGGAACTCCGGATCAGTAGTCGAGCGCCCTAACCACTGAGCCACCGCGGCGGGTACGGTTTTTTTTTTTAATTTTTGTTTTCTATGGCTAGCTAGGTTCTCGTGCGTCGCCGTGGTTTTGACGCTGGTGCTTCTTTTATGGGTTTGTGTTTGTGGACCGGTGGTCAGCTACCTCCCTGAATTCGTTTCTTTCCGATTATTTTTTTTTTCGCTTTCAAAATATCAACTTTCGATCGCTGACGGTTTGGTTGATTCGAGCCTTCTTTGTCGCCTCGAAGCGCTGTGGTCTCCCAAGATACGCGCCATCAGTGAGTCAGGACGGTGTTTTTTTAACTGTGTTTTTTCTTCCCTAGCAATGGTTGGATTGTTAAAAGCATCTAGTTTTCTTTTTGTCATACGTGGCTCAGGTGAGGGTCTTAAGAAACGAGTCAATGACTTTCAGGCGGACAATGAATGAAGTCTAGCTTTGAAGCGGCTTTGTCGCATCCAAAGACACCTAACACGGGTGGAAGTTAACAAAAAAAAAACAAAAACAACGCGATAAGACAACGTTAAAGCCGTAGCTACGGTAGCTTTCCGCAGGCCCTGCCGTTAGACGCGCAGAAGCTTCCGTTGTACAGTCCTAAACTGGGTGAGAGCTAACACGCTCCCTGTTTCGAGTGCCTGACGTGAGTCTCTCTCCCTCTCTCCTTCTCATGACAAGCCTGCGCGGGGCTTCATAAATCACGCGCCTGAGAACGCTAGCCGCCACAAAGTTGGTCCACACAGTCACCCCCTCACCGCCTCTACGTCAGCACACACGCACACACTTCTGGCTTCGCCCAACACCACCTCCTAGTAGACTGTAGACAGCCGGTGTTGGCTTTCCTTGGATGTCTGGATGGACGGATTCTCTTTCTTTCTTTCTTTCTTTCTTTCTTTCTTTCTTTCTTTCTTTCTTTCTTTCTTTCTTTCTTTCTTTCTTTCTTTCTTTCTTTCTTTCTTTCTTTTTGTTTCGTCCCGGGCTCTTCAGCTTTTCTGTGTCGCTCCTCAACGCAACGGCGTGTAGTCAGTCGACAGCCTGGGAAAGTCGAGAAGCGCACGTCGTCAGCCGAGCTGCTGTTTTAACTTTGACCACGTGAGGGGGGGGGGGGGGGGGGGGTGTATACGAACGCGAAGCTGGAGACATCCGTGGTTGGTGTATTGGATTTCACTGGCGCTCGCATCTATAGCCAGGGGTATACCGTGACGTTTCGGCTGTTACTGCTCTTCTTACTTGCATGCAGTTTCATTTTTTATATACATATACATTAAATCAAACATTGCAACTCGTGAGCTGTGAAAGTGCAGGAGCCAACTGCAACCTGAGCTTATATTCTGGCGAAGCAGGGACGGGGGGACCTTGTTGATTCTTTCCCTTTGCTGCAGCTCAAAAAGAGGAGGTTCTATGCGGAGAAGAAAAAGAAGCGAGGCTGGAGCCGGGTTTCGCGCAGCCGCCCGAAAGCGGGACTGAATTCAGTGCAAAGCAAATCGACAAAGATTGATGAAGTGAGTCGAGGAACGAATGAAAAAATATGTAGTGAAAAGTAGCAGGACGCGATATTTACACACACGCGGAAGATCAAAAGGAAAAACGCGCGCAGGCACGCACTATGTGAGAAAGGAAGTTGTGTATCCAGGAATCTGCCAGGCTCTGTCCGGAGCTCGAATCCGGGCTTTCGACGTTTTCGCCTAGCAGTGTAGCCTCAGCGCGTTGTGCAGCAGGGAAGGTTTGACTTTCTCACGCTCTCGAGGATGCAGCCATCCGGCATTAATTCCCGCAGCAAACAAACTCTGTCGGCTTTTTTGCCGCGGGGCTTAGGAGCCGCCAGACATAGACGCGCTGTGCTCCGGTTGTCAGCATCCGTGTGCGTAAAAAAAGAAAACAAAAGTGATCAGGTATTGAGCGAGGAATTCGGCACGGCCGAGCCTGAAGCGCGGTACCGATTGCCTCCAGCGTCCGAACGAGTAAAAAGCGAGCAGGAAAGGGTCTTAGAAAGCACACGAAAACTGCCAACAAAGAGGAGATACAAGTGGGGAGACATCCGGGATAGGGTTAACGCGGTTGAAGCACCTTTCAGCTAGCGAATATAACAAATGATGGACGGAGTTTGTACCACCTGTGCAACCATTCCGCCGATTATGTTTGCACTGTCTCGCCTGCCGGCGAGTCGAAGCCAAGAAGTCCGGCAGGAACAAGCCTGTGCTGTTCAAACCGATCGTTCACGGGATATCGTGTTGTAAAATCTGTGTAAAGGCGTCCGCCTGTCGCCGCCATGGCAACACGCACCGGCGCCCTGGTTGAGTTCTCCAGGCCGGATTCTAGCCTAGCCTAGCCTAGCCCAGCCAAGCCATGCCAAGCAGGCCGTGGAAGGCTCCGGGTGGACCTTGCGTCGCAGTGGGATGGGAGCAGCGGCTGCGCAAACACGCGAACAAAACGAGCGGACAAAGGCGGACTGCTCGGTTCGTTGCCTCCGCAGTGGGTTGCTGCACGCGAGCGAACGCACCGGACCATTCGCGCGGACTCGCCGTTGTTGTGTCGGCGCCGCCGGCTGTCTGGCGCGTCTGCCGGAGCCATGGCGGCGTCGTCGCCGCGTCGCGCGCCCGGCGCGCTAAAACGTGACGCTCGTCACGCCCTCGGCGACGCGAGCGCTTGCGCGTAGCGGGGAACGTTGAGATTGACGTCTACGTGGGGGAGGGGTTGGGTTAAGGGCGCGTGAGGCACAGTCCCAGTAAATCAAAGGGACTCGGCTGAGAGAGATTGTGCGCTGAAATAGCTGCAACGCTCATTAACGTAATTCATTCCTCGAGGACTTGGCACACAGAGGTGTCTTTGCGAAAAAAATAATAAGAAAAGATTGGTTTCACTAAGTACTGCTTCTTTTCTTGTGCATGGTTATAGTAGGATAGTAGTAGTAGCGGTACTAAAAAACCTTTTACTAATTACTAAAGGTCCCATGGGGCGATAATGCGTCGTCGGTCATTAAATTCACCCATTGGCTGGAGTGATGTGACGTCATTAGACGGGAGAATTCCCGTTGACGGTAAGATAGTGACGTCACCAGACCGGGAGTGACGTCATTTCCGGTAAAGGCATCAACAGGTGCTGATGCTGTCGCATTGTCAGCACATAATGAAATTCGAATTCCCTGTGAATTTTGTTCCCTGGATTCTGATGGTGACCTCTTTGGATGGGACCGTTATTCCAGGGCTATATTGGCCGCAACTATCCTTCAGGCCCGGTCGATCAGCCATCGCTGTTCCTCCGCGCCAGTTAAAGCGGCTTTCCATGATTAGGGGCAGTTGGGGTCTGGGATGGGTGCTAGGTCGGGAGGTTCAGGATACTCCCATGTCGGGGAGTGTACGTTGGGCAGGTGCGTGCGACTAGCGTTCGTGAACTCTACTTCGGTGGCCTTCCTCCGGCAGCTTCTCGTTGTGACATCACCGAGCATCAGCGAAGAGTGATGTCAAGCTGCAGTTCCTCTAAGAGTGTACACAGATCTAGCTGGCAACGTGCTCGCAGGTCCGGCGTAGAACACGACTGTTTCAAACGAGTAACAACCTTTAATCTATTACCTTGCTTCCCATTCACTGGTGAGCAAGTCGAAGAAACGGGCCTATTTCTGTCAGCACAGTACATCATCCCTATAGAGGGCTTGGCAGAGGAAGGCCGGTGGTTGTCCTTCGGACCACACAAGGAAGCCACGCTGCACGAAGCACCGTAATAGGTTTTCGTCGATGAAACGTCGACCACCACCAGTGCAGTGAACTCCCGGTCATGTTGCGCAAGTCACTGCGCACACCTTCTCGAAAAGCAACTCTTGACCGGAAAGCGGCACGCCCCGAAGATCACTTGCGAACATAAAAGAGCGGAAATAGGCGTAGGTGTCTCTACCAGTGCCTGCCTGCTTCAAGTGGATGTTGCGACAGCAAGCAGCTGCAGAGGTCGCCACGGCAGGAAGAACGGAGCATCGGCAAACAGCGGGACGTCTTCGTATACGTCCATGGCAGTCGTGATCGCTGCTGTTGTGGTTTACTCACGCCAATGTTTCCACATTTCATTCAATCATGTGTCCTGATTTTTTTTGTTTCTTTTTTGCCTGTCTTATCCTTATTATACACTTCGTACACTTCCTGCTCGTATGTACGAAATTCCGCCGCCGTCCTCCCCCTCTTTTCCGGCATAAAGGCTTAAGGGAGAGGCCCGCACGCGTGGACTATACACACTTGGTGCACTTGACATCCGAGAGACCCCGGCGGGGCACACACTGCTTGAGTCCACGAAACACGGAAACCCCGCAACCCACATAACAAGCGGCCTTCCGCTGAGGGGAGGGCGACATTGCGAAGCGACCGAGATGCAAAAAAAAGAAAGAATAAATAAATAAATGAAGAAAGAAGAGGTAAAAAAAAGAACGGCAATTTCATTTTTTTTTCTTCATACTTTTTGTTCAGTAGCGTAAAGGGCAGGTAAAGCGCGCGCGCGCGTCCGCGCTGTTTTGACGCCGTCTTGATCTCGACAGCTGCCGACGCGAGGAGGAAAGACAGAAGAGAAGAAAAAAAAGGGGGAAGGAAGAAGCGATTTCAGGGTCACTGACTTCACCTCCCCTTTCCTAAGCGCGCTCGCTGAGACTACTTCCGACTCGAACGCCGCGGGGATTCGTGCCCGCGACCGCCGTTATGTGCCTTGGCCTGCCTGGCTCTTTGACCAGGCTTTTCATGCGTGCGCTCGAATTTGGGCGCGACAGCGAGTCCGCGCGTGCGTGCGTGCGTGCCGTTAAAAGAAGGGGCAACAAAAAAAAGCTTGTATAAAAAAAACTCGCTATAGTCTTGTAAGCGTGATGTTGTTCTGGTGGGCGGAAGAGGGATTACTTGTGGCCGCTGGAGAAGCATGCGTGCTGCTGGAGAAGACCTCGTTTGCGCAATCTTTTTTTTTTCTTTGCGCGCGCTATCTTTCCGTGCGCTTGTGATGTGAATATATATAGAGAGATAACCGAAACGACGATGACGTTGCATCCTCTTCGTTGGTGGCCCCGTGTCGTGTAAAGAAAAAACAAAAAAGCGCGCGCTTTTTTGTTCGTCTGTGATTATGGCGCCACTTTTTTTCCTTCGTCGCGTTTTATCCGGAGATTTTTATCGCGCGGTTTTCCGCGAGCTGCAATGGCCGCTTAAATTAGTCGTGTATGGCACGAGGTAGGCGCTGTGTTTCCACAGGGAATGAGTAAGGCCATATATTTTTATTAGCGCGTTTATAGCTGCCTTTATAGCTGGGAAGAAGCATTTGATGACCGGTCTGAAGCGGCGCCAGATATTAAAGTACGTATTTAGGCAGGCGAGTGTGAAAACAAAATTACTTTTTGTACATTAAAGCGTAGCAATGAAGGAAATTTACTCTGGGTTGCCTCGTAAAACGCAGGCATACGTGTGCAAATTAATACACGGGGCAAAAAATGTATTCACAAGCGCCTCTTGATTGCATTTCATGACAATAAGTGATCAGTTTGTGGCTTGCCATGGGCACACAGATCACTGCACGTTTTTTGCAAGCCTGTTATAAGCCACCAGAGAGAGAAAAATAAATATTTAATATGCGGAAAAACCCACCTATAGTCGGATACAACTTGAGAATGAAGCGGTTTTTCCCCCGTCAAAGGACCCACTTCAAGCCAATGGCGTCGGCCGATTTTCATGACCCTGCTAGCGTGACAATGTAGGGAGGGGTAAATGAAAAGGAGTAATCCTTGCACTCTCTGGTCGAAGATAGACCCCTCTCTCCATTGTGGTGTGGCTCCCTGCATTGTCACGCTAGCAGAGTCATGAGAATCGGCCGACGCCATTGTTTGGAAGGAATTCCTTTGACAGGGAAAAGCCACTGCGTTCTTGAGTTGTATCCGACTATAGAAACTGCAGCGAGCGCGGAGTCACCGACCCGAATGTCAGGTCAAAGCGTGCGCTCTTCTCTTATAAGGACTGGAATTAAGTGCCGGACAATGAAACGGTCCCTGCTTGATGATGGACTGCGCGTGGACTATTACGCATGTAAGGCTCGTCATTCTGAAGGTGTTCCTGGCACGTACCGGACCGTTTCCACCGTTGTGCGCGCAAGCAGCGCATGCGCAAAAGGGAGGAGACTGGCGGGAAAGCGTCACTCAACTCGTCATCATCTGGGCCGCGCCATGACCCCGTGCGCGCTGCAGCCCCTGTAAAATAAAGAATAAAAGGAAAAAAGAGCAGCATGGCTGCTGCTCATTTGAGGAGCGCGACTTGCAGCATATAAAAGGATGTTCACGGCTACGTCGTACGCATGACCACTGGTAGTATTCGTGTCCCGCATCTGCGCGAATACAGCGCTAAGCGTTTTCAAAGTTGCCTTGTCGGCGAATGAAGGGGCAAAAAAAGATAGGTAAAGAAAGAGAAGACATGTAATCACCTGCACCGGTGTTGCATGGGATGTAGCAATGGTTCTTGTCAGGTAGTTCTGTTAAACTATTGTCGAGGAGTGTGTACCGTCTTGCAGGTGCTACACAAAGTTTTAGACAACCTCCACTGGTTGGCATTGCCTTCTCAAAGTCAGTGTGTAATGGCGCAGAGAAAATCTGACGCACAATGCATTGCAGAAAATTCTTTACAGGATCTTTTATCGAGGAAGTATTTATACCGACAAGCATCGACAAGTTCGAGGAATCTATGACGGGATTATGTGAACAATACCATTTCAATTATGCTCTGTTCTGGGTCTTCCCGCACTCAGACATTGGGTAGTGCCCGAGCACTACTCCACTCCCCCCCATAGCCGGGAGTGGAAATTTACCTCCTGTGAACGAAGTGTGAGATAGATAATACAAAACGGGAAAAAATGCGGAAAGTTGCTCTCTTTTTTAGGAAAAAAGAGAATAAACGAAGGCGGAGTTCGAAAAGGGAGATGTGGTTGAAGAAGTAAAGGAACTGTGACTAGATACAGGACTTCGTGCAGAGAGGTGGATGATACAACCGGTACTGTACTTTTTCTTCTTAAATCGTGTCGGGGCAAATGGTGCTAAACTTAAACTCCGCCCTGAGAGCTGAGGTCAACTTTTATTTTGTAACGGTTATGGTCGTGAAAAGGTCTTTCTCTGGGCCTGGGTCGACAGCCTTATACGACCCGCTACAATATGTAGCCCGTGCCCCACTCCATGATGTAAAAGAGGGGAGGATTACGCCCGCGCAGATTCGGTACATGCGCTTTCGAGACCTTCCATTGTTCCCTGTACGCGCCGAGTGGTGTTAGGACGCGTGTTGGCCAGAGGCGCCTCCTCCAGATCCGCAGGGTCCGACGTGACCTGGAAGGGAGCAGCACCCCGTCATTGTGGCGCCCCCCTAATCTTCTCCTGGATGCCAAATTATGACGGCCCTTGATGGAACACCCGCGCCCCCTGGCGGTGCTGATTCGCACGCTGCTAGCGTCCATCGGCCCGAATGGGAGCAGCGCACCACAGCCCCGATGTGCGCTGGACGCGCGCCGCGCCCAGTTCACGCGTGCTTGCGCGCGCGCGCTACGAACAACTCGCTGCGCGCATGTATGACGCGTAAGGACTCTGTTTATGCCTTACGCCTGCCAGAGCTTACATTTTATTAGCCTTTTTTTTTTCTTGCTCCTTCTGTTCTATCGACTCCATCTTCGTTGTTCCTTCTGTTCTATCGACGCGAGGGAATTTTCGTGCTGCTTGACGGAGATAAAGGCGCTGACTGGCCATCGTCACCAAAAGCCGGGTTGTGGAAACTGCTGGACAAAGTCTTCTTGTCTTGCGACCTCTGCGGCCACCCTATCCGCGCAGAGTTCTTTCTTTCACTGACACACCTGACTATTGGCCACCTTCGGCTAACCTGTGCTTTCTCATGGAATCCATTCGATCACCCAGCGAACCAATGGCGGTCTTTTATTCCTGGGCTTTGACTATTAGGTGACTAATGGACATCTTACTAAGCAGTGAGCACGGCACTGGCTGAACATTTCGAAGTAAAACTAAGTTTTTGCGCTCTGATATTTAGCGTGACAAGTTCTCTACTTATGAACTTTCTAATGCTACAGCGCGTTTCTTGTGCATGAGCATCCTTTTTTTAGGTGTGATTCAGTCACTGAGGAAATATCCTCTATAGTCGGATACAACTCAAAAATTTAGCAGCGAGTGCCTCTTAGAGGAGGCCTTCCAGCCAATGGCGTCGACTGGCTTTCATGACCTCGCGGCTAGTCCCTTAAATTGACATCGCAGGTGACTGGCAGGTGCATCCGTGAAATGAGATTAACCGTGACGTCATTACCATCAGTCGATGCCATTGCCCGGCGGACCTCCTTCGTGGGGTATCCGCCGCTGCATTCTTGAGCTGTATCCGACTATAAGTGGGGTATATATCATAAACGAGGGTAACACTTTCGGTTGGCATTTTTCTAGCTGAAAATTTCTTCTCATCGCTCAAAACCGTACGGAGCACCGTGGATAGGGCAGCCGTCCCTACCAGCTTAGGATGATGTCATGTGAGGCGGCAGCAGCTGTATAAGTGGGAGCGATGCCACGAATGCGTCTAGGAGAATTATGGCACGGGGTATATGTTTTAATTAAACGAGTCTGTGCCGAGGTGTCAGTTTCTTTCATCCGCCCGTCTCTGCCGAAAGCTCGTCGTGTGTCACGACAGCAAGGCAGAAACCGGCCTTAGTAGTGGTCAGCGCTTTCTTTGAAACTCGGTCTGGCACTTAAAATTCTGACGAACATAGCCGCGTAAGAATTTCTGAGAGTGCACAGTCGCACCTAATTACATTATGTGTCAGCAAAGCGTTGAGGCCTTTACATCGAATTTTTGTGTCATCTTCCATGGCCGTGTTTGGGGACTCCTGCCTTAATGTCTGTATACGCACACAACCTGGCATTTCTTTGGGTCATCCATAGCTGGTGGTTAAATTTTTCCTCAAAGGTGTCTAGAGGTAGCGACATGGGTGCAGTGAAGATACATCGAAACGTATAGTTGTTACTTCCGGTCTGTTACCAGTTGACGAGTTGGCGTTGGTTGTTACCAGTTGGCGACCTTTATGACTGACGCCTCGTTTTTTTTTTATTCCCCAAATGAGGCAAATGATAAAAAAAATCCGCCGTGAGGCAACACAGGTCTATATTACATTACACGGCCGTCAGCGACCGTCACGCCTGTTTTCCTCCGTCCGTTAGCGACAAGAACTCATCAGCTGGCAACGTGAACGCCATTATGAGAGCTCGATAAAAATAGACTTCGGTGAATGGAGTGAGCGACAGTTTATCCGGGCTCCCCACTCTCTGTTGATAAAGAAATGCCGACTGTCTGGGTATAATCACCAGATTCCTGACGGACGACGGGGTCGAGGAACTACTAACAAGGACCAGCTGATGCGCCGCTAATAACAACGCGCACACAGACGAAGTATCTCCTTTTCAGAGTCATTCTTTTTCTTTTTTCTTTCACGCAACTCGACCCCGACAAGCAACATTGTTCTCCCCATGACGTAATGCAGAGGACATCGCGCCTCCCCCCACATATGCGAGTTTATATATACGCGACCGTCGGTCGGACGTATTCGCGGCCGCTTACACTAAACCGCGGAGGCCCGCGCGCCTGCGCGAGGGTTTTAGTGGGGCCGTAGTCCCGCAGCAGGCCCCCCCCCCCCCCCCCCCCCTTCCCGCGCGCATTCCTCGCAGGGGTGTCTAAATATAGGCCGGCGCATCAGCCGCTGGCCGCGGTCACGACCATCGGCCCACGCTCAACCTCGCCTGTCGAGTCTACGCAGACGTCCGTTCGTTCGTTCCCGACCGCCGTGTTGCTTCGAGCAGCCAACTGGCTCGTTTGCGTCGAAACATAGCGGCAGCCGCGATATATACCGGGGGAGGGGGGTATATGTCGTTGTTCCCGGGTGCCGTAAACACGCGAAACGGCCAATCCACGCCTTTTTCCTTTCCTTCTTCCTTCCTTTCTTTCTTTATTTCTTTCTTCTCTTTCTTTCTTTCTTTCTTTCTTTCTTTTCTTTCTTTCTTTCTTTCTTTCCTTTTCTTTCTTTCCTTCTTTCTTTCTTTCTTTCTTTCATTCATTCTTTCTACTGGCGCTCGAGGTCTGTTATGCGCCTGTAGTATGCATGCAAGGCCCACAACACGAATGGGTAGACGGGCTTTCGACAGGAACTGACAAACAAATCAGCGTTGGATTTCGTCTCGCGTTCTGGGATGGTTCTTTTTTTGTTTTATTTTGTCTCTCCTTGTCGTGGACGCCAATCAGCCGGTTGAAAGCCGTCGTGCAGCTTAGGGAATTCGACGGACGCGGCGTTTTGGCTGGCAGCGCGGTGCCGCCACTGCCGCGTAGAAGGAGTTTGCAAGTGCAAGGCAATGCTAATAATGGTCGTCCTGACGCATCGAATGATGTGCAGTATTTGGCGACAGTGATTGCTTTTCTTTTGCTTTTTTTAGAATTTAACGCTGGTTTTCTTTTTTGTAGTAGGCCGCTCAGTAAAGCTATTGGCCTTGCTTTTTTTTTGCATTTAGTGAAGCGTCCTACGCTCGAATAATCCCATCAGCCACCACCCCGCTTCGCTTAGTTTGGCTTCTCAAACGCCCCGCAGTTGTGCAGTGAAGCCCACACTTCTTCATGATTATTTTTAGCGTGAAAGTATGCGTGACAAAGTGGGGGTATATAAATAAAGATCAAAAACAAACCACCAGTACGAATACTGAAATCTGGAATGCATATCATACAAAAGTTAATGGCTGGCCAAGCATTCAAAGCTGATCGTCCTTACTTGACTGCAACCGCACCTCGCTTGCAGCCCCAGTGCCCTGCCAACAAAAGAATCGACCCCCTTTCAGAAGTCATTGACCTTCCCTGCGACCGTCGAATTGATCGCTAAACGCGGGCGTCAATAGCTCAACAACACTAGGTGTCAAGGCCACCCTGAAACCTAAAGTAGGGTAATCTTTCCTGCGCTTTCAGTCCCCCCCCCCCCCCCCTGCCTCCTTTCCTCTTCGAAACGCACCGCATGCCGCCCACGTATTCTTCAAAGTCACAGGCCTGTATCAGCGCCTTATTTGTATAGCATATCACGGACTCCCCGCACGGCAAGCCTCAGCCTTCTTCGCTGGGCGTCCCGCCTCAGTTTATTACTTACTTTTACAATGAGACCGCGACGTGAAGAAAGGCTCGCGACGTGAAGAAAGGCTCCCGAAGGAAGCAAGCGCGAACTACGCCCAGTCGTTCAGCATCGCTACATCTGGAAAGAGCGTATATATACACATGCATATATAGTCTCGGACCATAGTGATCGAGGCGTCACGCACTGCTTCACTTTTCCTCGTTCCCGAACCAACAAAGGCAATTCGACCACACGTCGCTCCAGTTCGATACAAGTTTGCGTTGCCTCGAGGAAAAACCGCGACCCGCTCGCTTCAGAGCCCGCTACGCTCCGTAATGACCGGCGTTCGCGTATTGAGAGTGTATATACAACACGACGCTGCATCCGGATGATGGGCGAGGCCCAAGAGCAGAGCATACGCCAGACTGGACGCCGCCTCTTCCTGACACCAGATGCGTGATGTCTGTAGTTGCTCCAGCAGTTTCGGTCTGGGTGGATATATGCCAGGGGGAGAAGGGAAGAGTTAGACAGGTGCGGTGCGGGGAGGGGGGGGGGGGGGGGACAACACGAACCATCGAAGAGGATGATGAGAAGCGCGGAGGATTGAGAGACGAAAAGGAGTGAGGCGAGTGGAAGCGTAGGCGTTGAGCGTCGATCCAGGGCTAGGACAGACGTCGGGTGAAGGGAAGGGGGGGGGGGGGTTGCTGACGGCTGGACAGGTCGGTCGTTCTCACCAGAGCAGGAGGGCAAGATGGTCGTGGCCCACTGCTGCTGCCCCCGCTTCTTCTAATGAGGGCCGTTGCTAAGCGACCTTGTCCCCACACACACGAATGCGTTGCATGCTTAACCCTCCCCCACCTCCCAACTTCTTTATCCAGTCATTTCTCTTCGCTCCCCACTCCCCCTCAATCGCTGCTATAAAGGAGGAAAATAGCGCGATGCACGGAGGGGGGCTGCACCCCGTAGATGATGCTGTTGCTACTATACTCATAGCGGGGACGAGGGGGGAGAGAGAGGGGGGGGGGGATGATGGACTGTTAGATTCGTGGAAAGCGGCGTGCAGCACAGGTTACCTCTACAGACCCACCCTTCGTCGTGTTTATTTTTGTTTTTTTTTGCTTTGTTTTCGTGGCTCCAAGCGCCCATTTCCGCGCTGACTTTCGCTCGCATTCGTTCTATCTCTCTCCTCTCTTTTTCCATGGTCTCTGCCTCTCTCTCTCTCTCTCTCTGCATCGTGGTGCTGCGGCTGTGTGGAAGCGACGTACACCTGTACTATTTAACATTCCACTGCCGCCCCCAGATTTGCCCCTCACACACACCCTGCTTCACCTTCCACTGCAACTGCGTCCTCCCCGGTACACAATCTGACATCTTCGTTTCTTCATTTCGTCTCTCTCTCTCTCTCTCTCTCTCTCTCTCTCTCCCCTTGTTTTTATTTGTGTGGTTCTCTCCACCACGTGTTTCGTAACGCTCGTTCATTGCATTTTTTTCTTTTTCTACACTTGCACTACTAGGCTCCACACAAGGTGGGCGCGGAAATAACAGCCAGCCAGCGTCCGAGGCGCGGGCACCATGGCAGTTGTTCACTTGGCACCTCTGTGTGACCAGAGGGATCGGGCGCTGTATATTGACGCCACAACAACCTCGAGGCACGATTATGTGATCTGGCAAGGTGCGGACGTGTTCGCTATACACAGGTGCCAGGAGAGATGGGTGCGTGCCTGCTAAGCCTGACGGCCCCGGATCACGCGAGAGGGTCATTTTGCTTCGCGAGACGAAGCAAGTACGGTGTCCTGTGTTGTAGGGTCAATTTCCGGTGGGCGCGCGCGTTCGCAGAGATATACCGATATGTGCACACCCCGAGGCGGGTCATGTTTCCCGAAGGAAGCAAGGTCCGTCTTCGGCACCACTTTGAAGAGCCCCGCCATCATTTAGTGAGCCTACCTAAGGGCCAACTGCTGCCGCTCGGGAGCTGCGGGCACTGAAGAGTCGCTCATCATATCCCGTTTCTTTTTTCTTCTCTTTTAATAGGCGGCGGAAACCACGGGTCCGTCCGCCTTTAGTTCGATTTTAGTCCACCTTTAGGAACTATACAATGCTTCGACGAATTTGTATGCAATAGAGAAAGCTTTCCCTTGGTTATACGATCACTTCGACAATGGTGCTGGCACTTGCGGCTGCGTTAGTTGCGAGTAGTTAGCTTGCGGGTCGCGGCATTGCGCAACGCGCAAGCACTCGCACAACCACAGCCTCTTGACAACAGGTGCTGCTTCGTGTTTCTTTTAATTTACTGAGAGGTCGTACACCATGCATCAGATAGAAAACGAAACAATGTGAATACGCCAAAAGGAAATCGTAATAAAGGCCGCGAGCCAGCATGAAATCATTCAGTGTGGTTGCCCCAAGAAGGCAACAGAAACATCAGAATTCCAAGAAGCGATGGCAAAAACGACTAACCCAGTACCAAAAAAAAAAAAACTCCCCGAGCCTATTTGTATGTCCGCTATCATCTCGTTCGGTCATTTTTCACTGGCCTACTTGAAGTTGATTGATAGGTGCGGTTTTTTTTTTTTTCAGTGGAATGATGCCGCGGGTCCCTGCCACATTTAGCTGTACCTTGCGCTGTTCGCCCGTAATGCGGGCGCAGGCCATACCAAAACTAACAGCGAAACACAGCAGCTGCATTCGGGCCGAGGGTGACGGTGTTGCGTGCAGCAGCGCATTTCCTGCCGGCACTGAACGCGCGCGGGGCTGTGTACTCTCGGGTGTCACTACTAATAACGTGCAGCGCAGTGGAAGCTGGTGCAGCACTACGGTTTCGTCTTCCGCGCTGTAAAGCAGTCACGCATACCGGTGACCTTGGCGCTTTAACCGTTTCGCTAAACTCTCTATAATTAACCCGCACACAGCTTGACAATCTCAGTAAGCGGCCATGTAGAGACGGGTTGTGGTGAAGGGACTCGGAACTGGAGTCGCAGACTTTGCTGCCCCGACTGTATTCCAAGCCCGGTTTCCAGCTTATATAATCCTGCACAGTACTAGTAAGGCGAGATACGACCACACGCTTGGGAGAAGGAACGCATTGTGGGGGCAACGGGGGGGGGGGGGGGGGGGGGAGATGAGAGGGAAAACTGGGGTACCGCAGACATTCCAAAGGAAGCCTTATTCAAAGAAGGTAAAAAAAGTTGTGGCCTGTTCGCTTTTTGATTGTCGCTCCTGGGCTTCCCAAGGAGTGGGGCACCGACAACACCGGGGGTGCCGGGGATGGCAGGAGGGGGCATTCAGGAGGAGGAGGCAAAGGCCGACATGAAGAAACGAACCACGAGGGGTCACGCGAGGGGTTGGGGGGGGGGGGGGGGGGGGGGGGGGGGGAGGCTTTCTTCCATGCTTTCGGGGGCACACTGCATAGTTCGTTGGCGCTTCTGCGTTTTTTCCCACGGTTCTGCTGCCGCTGTGTGGAGAGTGGGAAAAAATACACATGAACACGTGCGCCGCCGACGCCAGAAATGCTGAAAAGAAGCAGTGCAGATGCCCCTCCTCTTCTCGGGTTGTGGGCCACTCCCTTTCTTACTTTTATTTTTTCTTTTCGCTTACGCCCCCCCCCCCCCCTACCCCCCGCTCTCTTTCGGTACCCTCCGGGACTGGTTGCGTCACACCAAGGCGGCGGCCTCAACACGCTTCAAACTCACACGTGAACCCAAAAAAAGAGGCCGGCCGACCTTTTGCGCAATTCTTATTGCAGCCTGACAGAAATAATTAGGTTCCTCTTACATCTTGGCCACTGGGTATTTCTTGTATGTTTTTGTTTTCTTTTCATGACCCGACTCTCTCGTAAGCGTCCAAGTTCATTTGCGCAGCGACAGCAGTGTGTGTTCGTGCGTTGTTTTCGTGCGTGCAGGTTGTTCGTTACGCCGAAATAATTGCGTCGCAGTCGATTGGATTGGGAATCTGCCCCCCCCCCCCCCCCCCCGAAACGTTCGGGTACGTACACGCACATTCGGCAAGATGGTGTCGCAATTCGTTGTCGTCGACGTCATTTGTTGTTACTCTCATGGGAGGGGGGGGGGGGGGGGGGGGGGGTCCAGTTGTAAGCACGTAGCCTTTTGTCGTCGTCGGGAACTGTTCGTTTCTATTTGCTTTTTTTTGAACGAGAGGTGGTCCAGTTAATGGGACGAGTGCCGCGATGCGCGCGCTGCCGCACGCGCAGCCCCTTCGTGTTTATTTATGAGCGCCTAATCGAACGAACGAACGCCGCCGAGTGATGTAACACGTTTACGTTGCCCCCTTCTTTCATCTGCAGAACGATTGATGGAAAAGGCTGTCCTCTGCCGATTTCGATATGTTTGCACAGACTGACGCCGCTCCCTCCCATCTTCTACCCTCGCGCTGTTCGGGCCAAATTACCAAATTAAGAAAAAAAATGTTAAAACAAACGCGAGCCCGAGGTTATTTCCATGTCTGCAGTTTCCTTGGCCTTTAGGGTGGTGTCTTCCGGCGCTTCCGGTGCTATAACAGAATTTCGTTGTTTGCAGTACCTGAACCGCGCCGTAAGGGAAGGGATAAAGGAGGGAGTGAAAGAAGAAAGGAAGGAAGAGGTGCCGTAGTGGAGGGCTCCGGAATAATTTCGGCCACCTGGGGATATTTGATGTCGGTGCACGTTAAAGATCCCCAGGTGGTCGAAATTATCCCGGAGCCCTGCACTACGGCACCTCTTCCTTCCTTTCTTCTTTCACTCCCCCCTTTATCCCTTCCCTTACGGCGCGGTTCAGGTGTCCAACGATATACGCGACAGATACTGCGCCATTTCCTTTCCCCAGAAACAAATTATTATTATTATTGTTATTATTATTATTATATTACTACTACTACTACTACTACTCCTGGATTGTTAGAAGTTTTCCATGCTGCAGACGTGCTCGTTAATGTTTTGCGTAGACCGATCGCTTCAAGCACATCACACGACATTTAGAGCAGACCGAGATAAGCGCTCCTATGCACCACTACGTACAAGCAACGGACAATTTGCCCTTTTCACAAGACGTGGCGCCCTCTAGGGAGTTCGTCAGCTACTGGCGAAAACAAACGCATGTGGGAGACGCAGGCGCGATCCGGCTCCACGGGGCGCCAACTGTGCCTGCGAAGTGGCAAGCCTGCGCACTCTAGTCTGTGCTTGACGGCTGCTTTTATAAGCTAGAAAAGTACACAAGACAGAAATGCAGGTGTCGCCCTCACCGGCCGATATCTCAAGCAAAAATGCATGCGTCGACACCTATTTTCGGCGTGGATCCCGGAGTCTATGCAAACGCTACATCGCCATCCACTATAAAACGGTGGCGAACCCATCCTTCTCGATAGCGACGTGGCGAGTTTGAATCAAGCGACAAGAACATATTTAAATGCTGTTTTCTCGGCTACAAATTCGCCTTTCGACACCGGACCATAGTCAGAAGGAACCACACGATCGATGCGCCTAAGAACCGAGCTAGCCCGTATGTCTAGGCCGGTATGTGTCTCTGCTGAGCTAAAACCGGCCTGTAGTGGTCAGAATGCACCGCGAGTTAACGAAAAAGAAAAACATAAACAAGTAAGGCATCTTATGGTCGAGCGCGGTCCATGCCCGCTCTTTAAACATTAACAACACGCCAACGCTTTCCATTCGCGCCGTAATCAGCGGGAGGAAAAAAAATCAAAACAATAAAAAACTCATCGTCGTCAGCTCGACAGTCCCGAGAGAGCGTTCACTCACCGCTGCGTGGCCGTTCTCCAAATTGATCGCCCTCATCGTGATAACGACCTCTTCCCAAGGCAACGGCCCGAGTAATTAGCGCGCCTTTCCTATAATAAGAAGACGCCGTATGGCTAGCTAGCTAGCTGCCTTCCTTGTAGCATTCGCCCCTCTCACGAAGGCAGCAAGCGAAACAAAGCGCTCCACTGCCGTTCCTAATTTCGTTACTGCGTAGATTTCTTTATAGGAGGGCGTTGATTAAAAGAAAGATAAAATAGAGGCGTGCGGTGTATGCAGACAGAGATGACCGCACGCGATGCTAGCAGTAGCCGCAGGCCGCGGCGTTAAAGCGTGAAGTGCGTGTGGGAAGGAGCAATGTTGGCGTGATTCACGCCTGGCTACTCGGGCTTCATTAGGGTCGGCATTAATCAAGAAATTTTGAACGCTATAGATGCAACCACGCTTGGCGAAGACGTTGCGGAGGAGCCGTGGTCAGGCGTTGCGGGTACTACGGGGGCTGTATCCAGTAGTAGAGTTGCGTTAAGTTAAACAGGACGTCTTTTCTATATGGACCATATTTATACATATAAAGCCCTATATGGCGTCCCAGATATGGATATAGGGAGTTGGGCGGATCTGGATGCATATCACCCGTTTATATATTCTACATATATGTACAGATGCAGCGCAGCGTTGGTGGTCGGAGCATCCGCCTCGCATGCGGGAGGTGCAGGGTTCGATCCCCAGTACCGCCTGGTACACACTCGGTATACAATGGCTACAATTTTTTCCCTGGTCTGGTGCTCGGCTTATGTAGGGTGAATTGCCTGGGAAATGGGTCTTTGACCCCACCTTGAGTAGAAGAAAAATACCTTGTGGCACGGCGCTCTTTGGACACAGGTGCCCTTGCGCCATAATAATCCATCATCATCAGATAATTCCTAATCCCGTATATCTCCATATCTGGATTTTGTTTTATTTAAAATCATAGGGGGAACTTTTTTTCAGTGACTAGGGCTGTTGTATTGAAAATTCCGTCGCTTGAAAGACCTGGGCAAGATGAAGCGCCTTGGATAGGTGGGTGAAACTTGGGACGCGGCTGATATCGTTTACTGATTTGTTATGCCGGAAACTTCTCCGCATTGAGAAATTGGTTTTGTGAAACTCGGCGTCTTCTGTGTTCCGACGTATTATGTTCTTATAGTTCTGAGTGCTTCACAGCTGTGCATTGTGTGACTGTGAATTCGCTTCGGCGTTGTTCGAAACGATCGAGCGGTTGGAAACAGTAGTCTATTCATTGATCAACGATAATGACAACTTAATTACCACAGCAGCAAACAAAAAGTCATGTAGGAACTTCATACAAGAGTGCACCAAACATAGCGCGAACTTCATAGACGCGGTGCTTTCAAATTTGAGATAAACAGTTCCATACTCGGAACTCGTCGGAGTTGCATCCTGCAGTGAGAGCCTGTTTGTCTCGTTATAAACGGCTCGATTGTAATCTCGGTTTTCTGCGCTTGCTATAAATTATCAAAAACTCGCTCGAGGACAGAAGGGCCGTTGATTGCTAACTCGTTCCCCATGCAAAATACGGCAAGAACGCGTTACATAGCTAAGCACTGTTCTCCGTCATAGGTCACTGCTGTAGGCAGAGCAGTCCGTCCGGGCAAAAAAATAAAATAGCATCAGCGATGTGTGCATTAACCCGGCAGCGGCAGTTAAAACGTCGTTACCTTTCCCATCTCGCTCTAACTTCCGGCTCTTAATTTTTTGTCTTCTTCCACATCTCTTCTTCCTAAAACTCTGCCGGTAGTTAAGAGATAATCGAACATCGCGAACGAAGTAATGGCCCCGGTCTGCTGCTGCGCTAAGTCCTTCGGAGAGAGGAGTTATAGCCCACCCTATTCGTTTACTTCGAAGAAGCTTCTTAGTGGTCCGCTGCACAACTCGGGGCGTCCGTGGGCGTCTCCGATTCCCCGAAAAAAAAAGACTAGTTCGGCACTCGCGCTTCTCCCAGCTTGCGAGGGACGGAGGAAAACGCGAGGTGGCGTTGCCGATGCATGCCCGAGTGAAGCTTGAAGCGAGTGGCACCTGTAAATTGCTCGGATGCTCCGGCGCCCTCGAACCGAAGTGCTTCACCGTAATCGATTTTCCTTACTTGATGGTTTGCCAAGCTCGTCCTTTATTTATCAGTTTCTTCCATCGCTTTCTCTTCTTTTTTATTTTTCTTGATTCCAACATGTTCCGCATTCTTGTATTACACGGTGCTGTTGATACACTAGAGTGCAGCGAGAAATGGTCTGAATTGAGTGCAGTATTTTTTTTCTTTTTTTTGTAGCGACAGGTGTATTGGGAAAGCATTTCAGGCTTTGAAATGCCCTTGGGTCGTAGCAAGCGCAACAGAAAACTGAACGATGCCACATAGCAATGACGTCGTAGTTACAGTGGAGGCCACGAACCAATCATGCGCATGCGCCATGTTGTCACCCCCTCCTGCATTCACATGATGTCGACACGTCACAGTGCTGTGACGTCACACCATCGCATTGCGATTACGTCGAGAACGCAGTGTATACCACTGCCACTTTTTGGCACACTGAGCGCGAAAAGACTTCGATTATTGTTTAGTTTTTACGTTTCGGTTTTCTCAAGGAAATCAGGGGACAGCTAATTCCATTACATGTTGGCAGCGCGATATTATTAGCAGCTGTTGATTCCGTTACCGCAAGTGACGTCATCTCCTTCCAGCCAGTGGGAATGATCTCGTCTTGTGACGTCACCTAGCTCTCCAGCCAACCAGTGAATTTAGCTTCCGACGACGCATTTTCTTCCCGATGATGCGTCTAATGTTATTGCATCAAAAGGTGTTAGCGTATTAATAGTTAAGCCGGATTGTACGGAACCGCGACGGAATAGACGTCAGTTAGCGCGATTAATATCCTTCCTTCGCAGAAACATTGCGTTCTACAATTTACCGGCCCATCTGTCATATATTGAAAAACACTTGTGTCGGCAACGTAGACACCTTCCGCCACATTAACGGCTCCTTGACAGCATTGTCGAACCATACAATAGTTTACCGCGCTGCATCCGTGTTTCGGGCTTGTCTCCTCGAACACCGCTTAAACGAAGTAATAATCGAACACAGCTAGCAAAGTTATGGCCTGGCTGCCAATATATCAAAACCATAAAGTCGCCATATATCCCAACAACTTGCGTTATCGGCGCCTAACTGATACGATAAACTAACTCCGCAATACGTCACGCCCGGTTACCGTTTCCCATCGTATAAACAACCCAACACCTCGTTACCGCAGTATGCTCATCCACCTTGCCTTCCCCGTTCTCTACATGATACATAGTTGGCTTGGGCGGACGAGGCCCAATAAAAAGCGCGCCTGTACACACCAACTAAAGATCGGTGCGCTGGCATTGGCCTCTAATAGATTAGGGCCCGCAGTACATCAAGTGGAATTAATAGCGAAGGCTGGGACGAGGAGAAACTACGAGCCTACAAAACCAAACTAAAAGCGGCAAGATACATCCATAGGCCGTGCACATACGCCGTTCCCCGGAAGGTGTCATCTTGGCTCCGTATATGGGCGCATTAATACAACCTTACATACTTCCCTCTCCCCTGCGATCCCTCTTCTACAGACGTACTATTGCAGTATAGACTCTATATAGACTCCCCGTGCTCTGCACAGGTTCCCTGGAAGTATGCGTGTCCCTCGCCCGCAGTCTGCGTGATGCGTGGCATTCCCGACGTTGCGTGTGGTGCGCGCCGCAGACGATGTACTACACAAGGGCCGCGCCCACGGCGGGACCAGTCGGTTCGGTCGCGGATGGGCTCCAATTTGTCTCGGGCGAGTAATCTCTTTTCGGCGCCGCCGCGGCTGTGTTTCGTTTTCCGCGCCAAGAGAGCTTCCGAGAAGCTCGCCTCTCTCTGCCGCCGCAGCCGCCTCGTTATCGCGCTGGCTTGCTTGCCCGCGCGCGGAAGTCTCTCTGGTCTGGTCTCTCCAGTCCCGGCTTTGCCATTGCTCCGCTGTTTGGGCTTCTTCTGTGTCCCTCCTTGAACTTGAGCTTCGTGCGAATGACTTGGTCGTGGTGGGCTTTCTGCTTTTAACGAACCTCGCGGTACAAGGAGTTTGTTCAGCGGCCTCATGAGGCGTATGTGACTGTCGCAAGGAGCCAGTGCAGTCAAGGGCAGCGTATAGACGAATGGCAATGACAGACACGCAGACAGTGCAATATTTTCTAAGTTAGACATGCCTAAAGCTTTGCACTCATAACTTGCGTGCATTTTTGCGCATTTTTATGCCATTATTTTGCTTTCGTTGCGTGGCATGCAGTGCATTTGTCATTGTTATTGCGTGTTATGTTTGTGTTTCAAGCCCCTACTTCTGCCTGGGCCAATCTGGCCTGCAGTATTGTGCAATAAATAAATTCGATAAAGGAGGAAAGTCTGAAATATACGAGAAATTAAACTAAATACGATGCTCTTTTTTCTATTAAATGTCTCTAATATTCTTGCTACCCGTTTATCCAATCCGTCGCGATACGGTTTTCTCTTATCGCTGCAGGCTGTGCCACGTACTTTCTACCTTTGCGGTGGGAACACGCGCAAACAAACAAAATAAAAAGCGGGCCTTTCCGTCACACCGTGGCTAATTGAAAGGAGCAGAAGAACGGGGCGATGCTGGGGAATATTTCCAGGGCAAGTCGGAGAGAAGGACGGACTGAAAGTCCAGAGAGCGTATTCTCGCGCCAGCTTTCCGCGCTGCCCCTGGAAGCTGGGCTTTCTTAACTCACCGTAACGCCTGGCAGCAAAGCCAGAGCCAGCGTGCGCGCGAGGTAGACGGAACGCCGCCGATAAGGAGCGACGCATCGGGGAAGAGTGTTTAGACCTCACCGGCCGCACTCTTAGCAGCAAGAAGCTAATCACGCATTCTCGTGACTCCTGGGTACGGGCTATTGGGGGCAGGCTGATAGGAAGACGAGCACTGGGGTAGATGTTTCGTCTCATACGCCGGCGTTGTGTTCGTTCGTCACACTCTTCTTTGTCGTGACCTTCTTGAGGGAACGCGGAGGTCTTCCAATTAAGCCGTCGATCGCATTGAGATCCTCGCACGGAGTCGACAGTGTGCACAGATCTGGCGCATTTCTTTTCTTCTTTCTTTCATTCTTTCTTTCTTTCACGCTGCCTCGTTCATTAGGGACGACTCAAGCACGATTAAAACTACTAAAAGACACGACCGGGAAACCAGCAGCGCGCGTTGGGAACCGATTCGCCTCGCATCTACGGCAGGAGACGAGGACGACCCACGGACTGGTTCCGATAAATTAGCCGATCGGTGCTCACTGAACCCGCGCACAACGCCGCGACGAACGACGACCAGGCTGCAGTATAGCAAAAGAGCGTAGCGAACGCGTGCAGCTATAATCGAACGCGCGCACCGCCGCAACCGACACGCTCCCGCGTTTGAGCCGCGTACGCGGAAGCAGTCTAACACTGTATTCGAGGAAGGGGGCAGGACTAACTGGTTTGCTTCATGACTCACGGACGACTCGCTTCTGTCTGTCTACCCTCCTTCTCTCTAGCTTCTTTTTCTTCTATCTATGTATCTAGCAGCGCTTATACAGGTACGCTTTCATGCGGGCTTTGTGCGAAGCCGCCACGTTAGGCATCGGCGATACGCAGTCTCCGTTTGCGTCTTGCAGATAAAAGCCGTGCGGGTGGACACGGCTTCTATGGAGCACTGATGAAATGCTCGGACGCTGTGCGCGGATAGAAGTTCTGCACTGCGGTGGATGGATGCTCGTGCTTCAACGTTACTCTTTGCTTTATTTTTTATCGTTTGCGATGCCGTTTCGAGACTGCACACAGCGTCTCACGCGCGCGCAGTTCTTTTGATGCGGCCGTACCGTGAGCCGATAATTTATGCCAACAGAGGGCGTCGCTCTGCATGCGGGTCAGCAGCCAATCGGCGCTCGCGTAGTTTTCAATGGGCTTTGGCCTTTTTTTTTTCCTGGCCGTCTCGTGTATTGTAGCTTCTGGGGGATGTTAAATATAGGGGCCACCAAGCACCGTTCTTTTGTACCATAGACGTCATCAGGGATGTAATTCACAAAAAGAAATGAGGGGAAGGGAGATGCGCGCTTGAAGTTTGCATCTATCACTTTCTTTTCATTTCTCTCTTCTTTGGCTCGATTCGACTGAGCCGTTTTTGCTCTGCTGGAGAAGCGATCACTCAGTCGTGTCGTCTTGATCAAGGGAGCTGAAAGGGAGACACGAGCCAAGGTTTATTTAAAATAGTTCAGGATGTATGAAAAGAGGCTACGGGCACGATGGCTGAAACGAAGATATACAGCGACTGCACGCGGTGAATGTAGAGAAGTATGTATTCCGCGCCACCGCTCATGCAAGACTTGTCGTTGAGGAAGAAAGGGGTGCCGTAGTGGAGGGCTCCGGAATAATTTCGACCACCTAGGGATCTTTAACGTGCACTGACATCGTGTGCTGTGCGATGTCAGTGCACGTTGAAGATCCCCAGGTGGTCGAAATTATCCCGGAGCCCTCCACTACGGCACCCCTTTCTTACTTTCTTCTTTCACTCCATCGTTTATCCCTTCCCTTACGGCGCGGTTCAGGTGTCCAACGATAAGTGAGACAGATACTGCGCCATTTCCTTTTCCCAAAAACGAATTATTATTATTATTATTATTATTATTATTATTATTATTATTATTATTATTATTATTATTATTATTATTATTATTATTATTATTATTATTAGTCATTCCTCCGCGATTAGTATTCTTATGAAATGAAGAAGCAACCACTGACCGTAGTCGAAAAAAAAAAGACGTTTCGTATTCGTACGATTATTATTCTTCCTGGTTAGCTGAGTCCGTAAGTAATATTTGCTGCCATTTTGTGGTGGCGATTTATCGCAAACATTTAATGAGGGCTCCTTTGTGGACTTGATCTAATTCACTGCAAACATCGCTCACCAACACCTGAGTGCACCGAAAACGACATATAGACCTACATTTGAAAGACTTCAGGTAGCTGAGATTGCTTTTGAGGTGCGCAACAAGGCAGTTACAGCTCTCTCAAAACTCTTCGGCCTCTGTAACTTAAGCCGGAACCTTGTCCTCGCATTCCATGACGGTAGAGACTTTTATCACAGCAGAGACGTACTAGCGCAGATGTATACCGGTATACGTCCATGCTACAGTCTGATACAATTAAAGAAAAAAAGCGGCATTTGCCGGGAACTTCAAAGGACCCCGTTCCAGCCAATTGCGTCGGCCGATTTTCATGAACCTCCTAGTCTGATTAGCGTGACAATGTGGGGAGTGGCATGGCAGTGCAGGGACCATCCCTGACAATGCAGCGAGGAGGCTATCACCTTTCTCCCGCCACTCCGTTCATTGTCACACAAGTAGATTCAAGAGGATGGCCGACGCCATTGGCCGGAAAGGGTTCCTTTGACAGGGAAAAGCTGATTTTTTTCCTGGCTTGTATCTGACTACAGCATGTCTCCGCTGTGGTGAAGGTCTCAATTTTGATGTTTAGGAGAGCGCCGTAAATGCTCCGTAATACGGCTTAAAGCAACTCCCGTGGCCTGAAGATTTTTAACAACGGCTGCACATTAACCGAAAATGCATTGAAACAGCGAAAGCATTCTGCTACGTCTAAAGAGAGGGGGGCGCACGCAGGCAGGAAGTGAATCAGGCTTCGCCGAAACGCCCCCTCTCCTCAAGCACATGTATTTCTCCGGAGGATTGAGCACATGCACGCGGTGAGTGCAGGTGCACCCCTCGTGGGTGCATTTAAAAAAACGCCGTCGCCCCTCTCCCGACGCTGCGCACGCCATCTCCTCCTCTCCCTTTCTCCCTCGCCCTCCCTCCGCATTACGTAAACACGCGCGTACAGAGGCGAAGCGGACGACACAAACTGTCGGTTCGTGGCGTTCAACGACCCCCGCTGCGCGAATTACGCGCACAATGCCACTGCCGCCTGTGCGACGCAGGGGTGACCTCCTCGCAGGACAAAGGGAAAGGGGGACCTGGGTGGACATCAGCCCTCCCCCATTTTTCGGCCTTTGTGGCGTCCGCTCTTGTTGCGTGCAGCATTGTGGAGCCTACAGGCTGAGGCGTCAGCTGATCCGAGGACCCGAGCTCGTACAGTTCGGGAACAGGGAGCGGGAACCGCTCGGAAATGGTCGGTGCTTGCGTAGGATTGTCGCATCCGAAGGTGTAGTAGAAACACCAAAATGGCCCATCAGGCCCCCTTTATTTTTTACCTGCAAAAATTTCCTTCACCTTTGATGAGTTGACCTCGCCGGTTCTGATAGCATGAACTTCTTTATATAGAAAAAGGAAATCGCGCATGTCTTCTGTCCGTGTTTTTTAAGCGCTGTCAACAAAAGAATGGATCACCACCAACTAGCCCGACAACTTGTTCTAACAAAATAATAATAATAATAATTGGTTTTTGCGCCATTTCCTTTCCCCCAAAAACCAATTATTATTATTATTATTATTATTATTATTATTTTGTTAGAACAAGTTATCGGCCTAGTTGGTGGTGATCCATTCTTTTGTTGACAGCGCTTAAAAAACACGGACAGAAGGCATAGTAGACGACGTCACATCAGCGCCTGTGAAGTCGTCTTCTATGTCTTCTGTCCGTGTTTTTTTAAGCGCTGTCAACAAAAGAATGAATTTTGTCAATACAGTCCAGGGTTCGACGAAAGTTCGCCTAGTCATGCTTGATACTGAACAGGTTGAAGGTCACCGACCACGTCAAGGTTACTATTGACGTTTCGGGACCCGCACGGGTCCCTTGTTTACTTGAATGTTGCTCACTTGTTTCTTGTTCACTCAGTGAACAAGGAACCCGTACGGGTCCCGAAACTTCAATCGTGACCTTGACGTGGTCGGTGACCTTCAACTTGTTCAGTATATTCTGTTGAGCTCCATCTCAAAACTTCATCGCAGTGCACCGGAAGCAACCAAAGAGATGTTTGGTCGGTCTCACGAGCGCGTCCTCGTAGCTTCCACCACACTGCAACACAGCGGAGCAACATCTCGTAACGCACAGCATCCGTTTTCGCCCCGTGTCTCTCGGGAGTTCACGCCGCTATTTCCAAACACTTGCACCGTGTTCCTTCACAATGCAGACCTGATGAAGGCTGCGTACTCTCCACACCGCTGCATGTATTTAGAGCGACGTCACGTATGTATTCTAACGCGCCTGCGTGCTTGCATCCTAGAGTGGTGGGCTCGGACAGCGTTGAAAGGGCCACTGCACCCCCCCCCCCCCCCCCCTTCAGCTAGAGTGGGGACTCGCAATTTGGAGCCCCACCAGGCAGGTGCGGGAAAGGGGTCCATTAGAGATACCGGGGGCCGCGCGCGGGTCCGCTCGGAAGCTTCGCTCACGGCAGCGGGCCATATAACTAATGCTCCCCGACATGGCGTTCACAAAACGACCCCTTGTGGCGTGCTCACCGGTGAAGAAGGCCGGACTACTGTGCGGCGACGACTGCCGTGCGTGCTTCTTTCTCCACGCGGACCTCGAGTCTTCTGTGTGGCGTGTGCCGCTGATTCGAACCGCTAGGAGTGGGCTGCGTGCATTGGTCTTCGTGTGCTTACCGTATAGTGAGTTGCAAATAATAATAGTACAGCGCAACGATGTTGTGTCACGCTGACGACCGTTTCACGCTAATGCGGCTGCGTCGTGAGGCGCCGCCGTTTAATGTATGCGAGCCAATTCAACGACCGTTGCAGGCACAGTCGAACCTCGCTATAACGAAATAACGTATACAGCGAAGAAATGACGTTTCCCCGTGTAAGCTCTGGCAAAACGGGTCGGGCCCCTTCAACCTTATTATAATGAGGTTCAACTGTATACCTTTCTTTCCCTACAGTTCTTGTTTGCTCTAGTGTACCTGTACGCTCTAGTATAGTCTAGTCGGCTCTATTTGCCGCCCCTTCAATTCCCTTTTTTTTTTTTTGACCGGGTGACCACACTTCATTTCTGACAGTTGTCTACGTATATTTATACGTGTACTTTTCGGTGCTCACGGCCGTGGCGGCTGAATTTCGATCGAGGTGAAATACAAAAAACCCCGTGTGCTGCTTGCAATATCAGTGTACTGTAAGGAACCCCTAGCTGGTGCTTTAAATTATTCCGGAGCCCTTAATTCATTACGGTTCCTCTTTCTCCTTTCCCTCTTTCACTTGCTACTTCATCCCTCCTGTTATGAGAGAGGAAGAGATAGTTATTTCCCCCCCTTTTGTCCTGGTAACAACTCCATCTGATCATCTCGTGACTTGGCCTTTTTCACTGGATACGTAGGAAAAAATCTGTGGATTAAACCCCACGACAATTCGCACTTACGGAATGCAGTCTCTGTAAACGCGCACGCCTATCCGCGACGCCTTAATTAAGCCCGCATGTCTGCCGCTCCTCTTGAACTTCTTGAAAACGGGAATTCGCTGCATATGTCACTGACGTTCGAATGACAGAAGCGGGAAAAAAAATGGAAGTTGGAAATCGCTTACGGTAGTGCACGCTCCGTCACGAAGTCCACTTTTCAGCTAACTCAACTGCAACATCAGCGTTCCGGTCAACACCAACACATCTTGCTCTTTTAGGCCAATGTTTAGGGGAATCCCCCCAAAATTGCAGTAGGCTTTGGAGTAATTACTAATTAGCACGTTCCCAAGCGCAGCCATTTTGCTAGGCAGGAAGGCTATACAGCTTCCTCAGAAACCTCCCAGTTGAAGAAAAATTTTTCTTGGTGTCCTGGTCTAAAGTCCTCGTTTTGTACTATAGTCACAAGTTACAGTCTAAATTTAGGCTGATGTAGAAGGCAGTCTCACGCGCACCATTATAGTCGGATACAACTCAAGAAAAAAGCGGGACCCCCTTCCATCCAATGGCGTCGGTCGATTCGCATGAACCTGCTAGCGTGAAAGTGCAGGGAGCGCCGTGACAATGCAAGGAGGGGACTATCCCGAACAGTGAAGGACCCCCTTTCCTCTGCCACTACCTGCATTATCAGGCTCATGAGAATCGGCCGAAGCCATTGCCTGGAAGGGGGTTCTTCAACAGGGAAAAGCCGCTGTTTTCTTGACGTGTATCCCACTTCAGTGTATTGCGGGTAGAGGGAAAATAAAATCCGATCGCCATGGAACTTTTTGTCCTTATGGCACGTACTGTCATTGCTGCAAAGAAAAAGGCGCCGCCGTTCACAGGAAGCTTTGTAAGAAACGTACTGGCGTCGGAAGAGGGCTCACAAATCTTGAGGAAACGCTTTTGTAACGACTGCGGAGCCGCTGAGCATTATCCCCCCCCCCCCAACCAGCGGTGAATATAACTCATAGCTTCCGCTCACGTCAGCATACTATATATGGCGAGGCTCCATAGCGTGAGTCAAATGCGTCCCACTAATTGTGGGCGTTGCCCTATTCAAACAGATGCGCGGGTATAGCCCATATCGACGTCCGGGTTTTTCAGGACGCGAGCCAGCAGCAGAGACAAAGAGAGGGCCGTTATGAACTGCATTTCCTGTCCGCCTTTGCTCTGTTTGATTGAGGACTCAAACAATGGCGAGCTCCCGGCACAAAAAGCGGCGCACAATGCAAACGACGCTCGATTTCAAAGGCGAAAAGTAATGGGATGATAGTGACACTTTCATTCAGTGTGCGAGGGGCTCAAAGTTTGTATGCTTCCCGTCATTGGGAACAGACGCCGAATACGCACTCATCGAATACACAGAACAAAGGGAATAGGTGGAAATTACATTCACGATTAAGATTTTAGATTAGTAGCGGCCACATATCCCACACGAACAGAGAAAGAAGGACTCTGAGGTTCTACCGCGGCCTGCAGGTGACCAGGACAGGCAACAGCTGGACACACACATTTTTTTTCTGACATCTTCAAAACACTTCCTTTCACTACGTTTCTTGTTTTTTATTTTTAATCTCGCACATTTTTTGCTGCCTGCCAGCATATTATTTGTCCAATTGCGTTGTAATTTAGCGAACAGTCATAGTGTGGTATATATTCAGTTTAATAATGTTCAATCTTCTGTGTGCAAGTTCTTACTCTACATTCAAAATCACCGCTGCGATGCTGTCAGTTCTGTAATCTTTTTTTCCAACAGCCCACGCGTTGCATCCAAATTGTATGGTCTTCTCATCCACCCACCTTTTCTTTCTGTCTCTTTCTGTGTTCGCTATAGGCGGAAAGCGTCGCTCGATCGCTTCCTTTCGCTTTAAAAGTCCGGTGTGATGCTAGTCTAGCGGTCAGCACTCTGTTTGCTTGAAAAGGGGGATGGGGGTGTTACGGACGTCCCATCAGGGGCAAGAGTGCCTGGAAGACCGACACCCTCTCCCCTTTCTACCTTCGCTAGCTAACCCTCCTCCTCAACCTCCTCCCTTAGTACTCTGCGCTCAAAAGCTTGGCTGCGTGCGGAGGGGGAGAGAACACTTAGTGGTGAGAGTGTAAGGCCGGAGGCGAGGAGGCGATGTCCGCGGTCATCGAACTTCGCGGTTCGCAGACCATCCCCCCCCCCCCCCCCCCCCCCTTTCTAAGCCACCGCCCTGGTTGGGTTTGCGTGACCACCAAGTTGTGGATGTGCTTTTTCATCTGCATCTATTTGCTTGCTGTCAGGCTTTGTTGCCGAAGAGCGTCCCGCCGCCAACCTGTCCTCCTCTCCATTTTTCCCTTGTATTGCTTCACTCTCGTTCTAATCGCTCTCTCCCTCCTTCCGTCTTTATTGTTGTTATTGGACTGTTTCTGTTGCGTTTTTTTCTGTGCTTTCGCGTAGTCGCGCAACTTTGTTTCGAAGAAGCCGCGTGCGTATGCATATACAAACACACAGAGACAAACTACTGTGAGGAAAGGAAGGCGCCGCGCGCTCGTGGAAAGGAGGAAAAGTCAGCGATCCGTGCAGCAGGCAGCAGCACTAACAGCAGCAGCAGGAGCCATCCCGACAGCGAAAATGTCCATCCCAGGAGCCCCCCTCGGCTCTATTCTTATAACGCCGCACAGCCTTCCTTTCTCCTACAGCAGCGCATGGCTTCTTTCAAGGGTCATCTCGTCGTGGTTTCTTTTTCTTCTCTTTCTATCTGCCGCATACGCTTTCTTTCTCAATCCGTTCGTTCCATCCCTTTTTTTATCTTTCCAGTTCTCTTACCTCTTCTGTGCCTGCGCTGTTTCGCTCCATCTCGTATGCAGATACACGTTGTATACACTGATGTGTCTTCGCCCAGACGCAGGCGAGCTAGAAATAATAAGAAAGAAAGAAAGAAAGAAAGAAAGAAAGAAAGAAAGAAAGAAAGAAAGAGGAAAACTTGAACGCGCATAACGAGTTGTCGGAACCGCTCACGGTCATTGCCGCGCTGAATTATAGACAGGCTAGCTCAACACGGTTGCGCGTGCTCGCACATAGTATGCTGGTTTGGTGCTGCTAGTTTTCTCGGCACTGAGGCTGGGCTCGCGGTGGCTATGCCGCAACTACCGCTCCTGGAGGTGTGGAAGAAGCCGAAAGAAGCGCGCGGCTCTTCTACGGGGCGTTGCCGTGTCCTTATACCTTCGTCACGGGGGCACGCCGCAGTAGAGGGCAGGTCGTCGTCGCGTGCGCATCACGCATCGGCCGGGAGACGGCGCCACCGAACCTCCTGCCTCGTCTTCTTCGTCTTCCGGTTCTTGAGACGTCTTTCTTTTTCCTACTTTCGTGCATTTCTTTCTTCTTTCGGGGACTATTTGAAAGAAACAGCTGAAGAAGCAAAGTGGAACAAGGAAGGGGGCAGTACCGGAAGGCATGGAAGGGTCGTCTCGTCTGGTGCGCGTCAACCCCCTCTCCCCAAGCACGCCTCTCCTTCATTCGTATTGCCTTTTTTTTTTCCTTTGACAGACAGGCACAGAGCGGCGATGTATCACAAGTGACCCCTAGACAAGAAGCCAGTATACGGTAAATTGCATCGGTATATCTCATTAGCCCGAACTCGCTTGATTCGAACTCCCGCTTTATACGTACCAACGCTTTGGTTCCGCCAACGTGAAGTGTAGGAAGCAGTTCTTCTTGATAGCTTTAACTATGCACACGAAACAAGCCACCCAAAAAAAGGTAGAAATTTTGCGGCGGCGATGAGGGGGGGAGGTGATAATTTTATATTTGCGAGTCATAGAAGTATAGTGTGGTGCGCAAACTACGCTTCCCTAGGACAACACAAAACACGCAAGAACGGGATAATGTTATAAACGAGACGATGGATTACGGCGCCGCAGAGAGTTGAAAACTATAAGCAACGAATCAACGGCGGAGATGGATCGCTTTGGTTCGTACCAAAACACAGGGAGATGAGGGGCGCTATTACCTTTTATTCATTTATTTTTCTTGCGTACGTGCGTGCGTGCCCGGCGATGGAGCTCAATTCCGTCCCGAGATAAAGCGTCGTACAGCGGCAGGAGTGACGCCTCAATTTGCCCGTGGAGGCGCTTCCTTATTATATACTCCCTCCCGTGCAGCCGAGTTGTCTGTTACGAGAAAGAACCGGTCCATTCAGTGGTTCGGCGAAATGGCGACTATATTTACAAGCATCGCCATCATCTTTTTTTAGCGAGTATCCGTTATTCCCGCATTACACGTAAACCCGAAAGCAACGTGCTCGCCTCGAATGCGGGGTGTAATGTCCGGGTAATAGCCGTAATCTATCACAATGACGAAACCGCGCGGAATCATTAGCGGAGATTACATGGGCAGCACTGTGATCGTAATCCAGTCCTCGACGGACGCTTAAGAAGGAATGATTGCCCGAGAAAAGCGCCTTGGTAAAGAAGGGTAGTAGTTGAGCCTTGTTATAGACGCACGCGTTTCGAAGATAGGCGTGGAAAAAAAAAAACGTGGTTAATCTCATCTCTGACGGTAAGCCTATAGGTGTAAACGCGAAACGTTTTGTAGTCCATGGGTATACGCTTCACGCCGTCTGGTATTATGCGGAAAAACTTGGCAACGTTGCAAATGTCGTAATTGCTGTCTACTTGCACCGAAGTTCGGAAGGTCCATTTCTCTGCGGCCGAGCATGGCTTCTAACGCATGAGTTCATACTGACAAGGTTCAACGGCTTTGCTTCGAACCCCTCGTTGACCTACAATCTAAACACGGATACTCCTATATGGGGGTGAAAAGGGGGTAAGCTGTTCTCAAGAGCACTGCCTTTTATAAAAGAGAGTGCGGTAGACGACAGTTTACTCCTTTGTTACTCCTTTCTGTTTAGAGTGTACGGTGGTCCGATACCCGCGGTAACATTCTTATAATCACTCTGGGCTTCATAATTATGCGCGTGTGAAGACTTGTGGATGTGTCAGGTTACGACGTCACAGATGTTCAGAAGCACTCAGGTATTGAGACTCTCTTCGGTGTCCGTTGAAGAAAAAAAGCTGCGGGTGGTGGCGGAAATTAATCCTGAGCCCATTCACTACGGCGCTCCTCGCAGAATACGGTGTTGTGTTGGCGCATGATAAACCCCCAGCCTAACCTGATCCTCACTAACCAGCAATCGAGCGCAAGATTACTGAGAGCACCCTCTACAAAATCCAACTCGGCGATGCCCTTTCAGGTCCCGCAATCACATAGGACACGCTCTCAAGAGCGGTTAATTTTCGTTTGCCTACCTTAATCTGAAAAATATGTTCACTGACAGAAAGAAAGGAGTAAATGAGGTGTAGGAGTCACTCCTTTCAGGGACTAACTGCATCCAAAGCGCCTACTCTTAGTTGTCCCACCTGGACAGTGTCCAGCCAGAAAGGGATAGATGGGGTGTAAAAGTGAGGTTTTTGTGGGAGAGTGACAGCGTTGTCACACCCCTAGTCCCACAGAGACTGACCATTACTCTCTTAAAGGCTAACTACGAAGTAATTATCGTCCACAATCTCTGCACGAAGTAACTGTCGTGAGTGCTAGTTGAGCGCCGCAGTTATTCTGATCTTAGCCGTTGTTGGTCTTTTTTTTTTTGCATTTTTGGGTTTCATTCGCTTAGCCTTTTTTTATTTTGCATCCGGGCATTATCGATTACAGCGTATGACGGCGACACCTGCTCGGTTGCCACTGAAGACAGTATTCCAATCACTTGCCGTTATAAAATCTATACAGAGCTAGAATTAGCGTATTTAAATACTCATTCCCCCCCCCCCTCCCCCTCCGCACTCTATATAGACGATCGGAACAAGTTGCCACAAGAACTTTTCACCAGCGCTGAATCTTTTGATGTGATTGATTGGTAACGGCTTATTCTCAGAGTTATACATTTCAGTATGTCTGTATTCTTTCTTTTCATAGCTTGTATTGTTGGATTCACTTTTTTATCCTAGTAGTTTGCAATTCAAGAGCTGCGTTTGTTTAACTACTTTATACTGATTTTGCTTGTAACTATAATTGGTTTTGGGGGGGAAAGGAAATGGTGCAGTATCTGTCTCATATATCGTTGGACCGCGCCGTTAGGGAAGGGTAAAGGAGGGAGTGAAAGAAGAAAGGAAGAAGAGGTGCCGTAGTGGAGGGCTCCGGTATAATTTCGACCACCTGGGGATCTTTAACGTGCACTGACATCGCACAGCACACGGGCGCCTTAGCGTTTTTCCTCCATAAAAACGCAGCCGCCGCGGTCGGGTTCGAACCCGGGAACTCCGGATCAGTAGTCGAGCGCCCTAACCGCTGAGCCACCGCAGCGGGTGATTTTGCTTCGTGATCATGCCTTTCTGTGTGTATGTTTATGCTCCTCCTACTTAGGCCTGCTGCAATATTTTTAAATAAATAAAGCAGAAATACAATTCTGCGATTTTCATACATTGGAGCACACCATCACGTGCGTATTGCGTGATCTGACGCCACAGGACGGCAGTCTCTCTTTTTTTGTTTTTGTTAACACTTTGCCTATCTGCCGAACAGCCGCGGCTGCAAGGCCTGAGTCACCCTGCATTGTTGAATCCGTCAAGGTCACTACTTCGGTTGCCAACCGGTTAAGGTGACCGCATCGCGGCGACCAAAGTGAAACGGAGTACACTTCCACCATTGTTCGTCGGGCGCAGTCAGGACAAAGGAGGCCGTATGGGACGCGACGGGCGGTGCGTCGTGAGAATCGAACGACGATTCGGTCGCGTGATATGCCAGCCTGCGGCGGGTCCCTTTGACGGTGACGCGCAGGGGTAACCGAAGACGACCACGCCGGCGCCTTCCACGCAGAACTGTGTTCCGTCAGCCGCAAGTGATACCGGAACCGCCAGAGAACGCAGGCCTGCTGCAGCGAGCCAGGAGTTATCAGGTTCGGTATGCGGTGACTGCGAGCGTCCGCGCGCACTGGACGAAAACAGGGCATGCAGATATATCAGACACCGCGATGCCACCTTGCTGCTGCCATATCAGACGTTGCCCGATTGAGCAGCTCGTCGAAAAACAAATAACCGTCGCATGCCAGTTGCAAACTGAGTCAGCCAGTGGATCGTTAAATCCCGGCCGCGGCGACCGCGTTTCGATGAAGGCGAAATGCGGCCGTGTGCTGTGCGATGTCAGTGCACGTTATAAAGATCCCCAAGTGGTCGAAACTAATCCGGAGCCCTTCACTACGGCACCTTTCTTCTTCCACTCCCTCCTTTATCCCTTCCCTTACAGCGCAATTCGGGTGTCCACCGAGATAAATGATACATATACTGTGCCATTTGTTTTCCTCAAAAAACAAAACAAATTTTCTGTTTTCATTTCCACTCCATCCGACATACTAACCGGACTTGCGAACTCGTACCGTTCGCTGTCGCCTCAGTAGCCGAACGCTGTCGCCTCAGTAGCTTTTAGCATAGCGCGTGCCGATACCTCTACAGCTTACACCGTAACGTGGCCCGCCACTGCTTGTGCGCATATCGCCATGAGATGAGAGCGCCAGATGGCGCCACGTTCCTGTCAACAGCGCGCACGCCTTTCTCGTCGTGACCAATCAACGCGTTCGCAGTGGCGGGCCGTAGTACGCGGTAACCGGTAGTGGTAGCGGTACTCGCTATGCTACTGAGCTACCGTGGCGTTTGCCATGCGTTCTGCCTGTTCACTCTTCATCAGTACCGCAGGGTGTTTGTCTTCGTTGGAGGCGAGCGGTAAAGGATATTTTTAAACCCGTCAGCCAGAAAAATATTCTTTTTCTTCCTCCGAGATCCAACGTACGCGTCGTTGAGAACCGAGCCACCGAGAGCCTGCAGCATTTGTTTACACCCCTCCGCCCGCGGAGCCAAAATTAAGAGCTCGCCTTTTGCTGGAGCACCCAACCCGCCGAGTTCAAACAAGTTTTTCTCCTTTTTGTATGTATTTTTGAAAGTCAAGAACTACGTGTTGTTAGCGCACGCGCGCTGCGCAGATATACGCGTCGTTTGCGAACGGCATATTTCTTTTTCTTTTTTTTAAACACGCACTCGCGTGGCAGTTTTTGGCCACGGAGATGGCTTGACGCGCAGGCAACAAGTTGGCGTCATATTTCACGAGGGGATTGCACAAAATTCGGCGCTTCTAAGTATGTGCGAGTTGGCGCGCCGTCAAAGCGACTTGTGCAGTTGTAACCGTTGCGCAATTGTTTTTGCTGCTTGTGGGGCTCGGGGCGGCCACAGCGGTTTTATTAGCAGCCACAGATCTCGTTCTTGTTCTTGAACTCTCAGTGAGAGCGCCGTAGAGCTCTTCAGGCGCGTTAGAACGAGCGCTGCATTTGACCACCAGGTTCGCCACCCATTGACTGTGGCGAAAGAGCATTTGCATGTCAAGCTCTATAAGCATTTGCATATAGAGCTTACGCATATCTTCTATGCAAGCTCTACATGCATTTCAGGGTGAATGACGCGACGTTCGAAGTATTCTGAGCTGTAGCAGCGTGCGGTGCAATTCAGATCGTTGCGAACACTGCTGGTGGTTATACCATTGCGTTTGAGCCTCAGTAAAGACGAGGAAATAGAAGAAAAAAAAAACTACGTATAAAATGAAAAACAACCTCTCCGTTTTACTGCATCTAAAAGGCAGCACCGAAGCGCGGGAGGCGTGGAGTCGGTTAACTCAAACGAACTCTGAAGTGCGCTGCTCCCTTGAAGGCCTTAAAGGCATTTAGGGACACTGAGGACACCATCCGATTGTTCTCCACAAAAAGTTATTCTCCGAGTCTTTATGGCTATGCTGACGTTTTGTCCGACAGCGAAAGAAGAATTTATCGGCGAGAAAATTGTATTTAAAAATCTTCCTGCCAGTCAATTCAAATTCGTGACGTCCTTACCGAAAAGAACCGGTTGCCACCGTTTAGAAGTGATTGACAGTGTTGCATAGCCTCTGGGATCCGCACAAAAAATCGGGTGTCGATGCAGGCATTTTACTTGCGAAATTAACCGCTGCATGGCGGCACCTGTATTGTAAAAAATTCGTTTCCGGTTAAAATGCTTTCTTTGTTATTAGAACGTGGCAGCCTACTGATACAGGCCAACTTTCATTTGTACATAGTGTCCATTTAAGGCCACTCTTAAGAGTTCCAAGGCACTTGCGCCGTTCGCATTTAATAATGATACGTTGTAAACGGTACTGCCCATCGCGTGAAGTAACGATCAGTACTCAAGCAAAAAAAAAATACAATGATCTTCAAAAGTTTCTAGGCCACATAGAGTATGACTGAACCTGGGGCCGAGGGCTCCCGCTGCAGTCTCCTGGCGTCCTCCGAGACTTATGACCCTGAGACGGTCTGTCGTACAGTTTTTTAAAGCCTCGATTACTCCTCAGGTCGCAGCACTGCTGCACTGCACTTGTGAATGCTGCGGTTGCGTAGAATTAAGCTAAAACAATAACAAATAGGTAGTAATTAATCGTTTACTGAGTAAAGCAACTGTTTATATATGCCCACGCCATGATGCTTTTCTATGTCCCGCTGCGAGAACAACAATGATGGCCGCGAGGACAGGGGTTTGTCAGGCGCTTTTCCTCTCCTCATAGCCACCCTCTCCCTCACCAAGCCCCCTCAATACACGCGAGGCGCGAAAAATAGTCTACATACCTGTCTGGCGTAGCTTAAGTGCGTTGACCTAACGCTGTTGAGTGCAGTCACTCGCAAGAGGTTCGTATACTAACAACTCAGCGTTTCCAGGCGCCATAGCACCCCCCCCCCCCCTCTTCCTCCCTCAAGCAAAAAGTGATGCGAGACTGCGAGGTGGAGTCGCATGCCCAGAGTCATAAAATGGCTCCGCCCATTCTGAGCCAGGGTAAGAGAGCAGAGAAAACATTGCTCCGAAGGGATAAAGAACAGGAACGACCAGCGGCTGTTTCCGAAAGAAGCCAGTCCGACGTTAACCAAGGAGGCCTCCCGAGACAAGATGACACGTAAAGATGCCAGAGACAGCAGCGGCAGCAGAACGGGCACCCGTGGGTCTCACAGAACTTCCATGTTTACGCTTTGGGGCCCTCCGGCTAAGGGCGGCTATAGCCTAAGCTCACGGAGCGCGTGTGACTTAACCGAAGCGCCTCCAGAACCTGGCAGCTATCACTCGGAGGAAAGGGGGGGAGGGGGGAGCTTGCAGAACAGTTTAAGTCCTGTGTGCGTGTGCGAGTAACGTTTCGTGCAAGCACAAATATGGACAACGTTCAGTGGCGGCTCCAAGCGGGACGTTCGGCGTAATCTCAAAAGAGCGCGCTGCCTCAGGACAATGGCACGCGTAAAGATAACAGATGGCCTCCTGCTCCGCTGGGGAAAAGCCGCTGAAGAGTGAAAGGCCCGCCGTATATTTACTCGAGGCCCGTCTCGTGTGTGTATGCTTCGCGGGCGTTGACGCGGTGGCTGGCCGCCGATGTCTGGCATTCGTTCTCGCGGCCAAGGCCTCTCCGTGAGGTCGGTATACTGACCGCGCCAATCTTGCATGCCTGGAGTGTTTCCCGTCACTAAAAGCAAGCGCACGTGGAGCTTTGGGCTGTATTGTTCCCTTGCTTCAAAGACGACTCCTGTCAGAAGACTAAACACGATGACGTGCCGTGCCCGTTCCCGAAGACCTCTATATTCGGATACAATTCAAGAAAAAAGCGGCAGATGCCCCTCAAATGAGGCCCTCCAGCCTATGGTGTCGACCGATTTTCATGACGCCGTGGTTAATCCGATCAAGGCATCAGCTACTCTCCGCGATTTCAGGCTAGCAGGCCCGAGGGGATTGACCACGACGTCATGAGAATCGGTCGACGCTATTGGCTGGAAGGCACCTCCTTTGAGGGGCATTTGTCGCTTCGTTCTTGAGTTGTATCCGTATCCTTTCGGTCATCATATGCGTGGATATCCACAGCGTTTCAAATACAGTTTGTACCATACACACTTCATCCGCAAGTCAAAGCATGGTGGCCAGTGCCCCGTACAAGAAGACCCATAGATTCCTTCCGCAGATTCCTCGTACCATGGGCTTCTGCCACAAGGTAAATCATTATGGCTAGACATGTCCATACTAAAAGACCTCTGGGATCCTCCTGTTGATTATTGGGAAGAGTATGTTGCAATGATGGCATCTGAGGATGAAGAATTGATGTTGGGGATGCCACAGCGCTGCTGCTTGACGATCCTATGACTCCTGTCTTTGGGACGTGAGCTCCGTCCGGACTGAGCCACTGGCATCCTTGTTCATCGTCGGTTTATTGAAACTCTGGTGGCTGCGGTGATTACTGTTACTCACGTGGGTTCGGGTCATGAAGGGCACGAATAATGGGGTGAAGGTCACGAGGGACGTGCCGGGTCTTGATAGGTCATGGTCTACACATTATCTACTCTCGAGAACGAGCCTTCGGCGGCCACAGAATGCGAATGGGTCTGTGGGCGAACGAATAGCTTCTTTCTCCTTGTGGGCTACGAGTTTATTTATTTCTTTCAACTTCAACTAGTATAACCTGAAGTTGACCACACGGGTGCGTAACTGTAGCAGTTTTAACTAACTCTAAATCTAGTTAGAAAAATGTTATGCATTCAGTGAGCAGGAACCACTTGCGACACGGACCGATGTCCAACCCGTGTGATGGGTTTTGCACAGCTTATGAGCGCCACGTCTCTAATCCGCGAACAAAATTATTTGGTCTTTGCGGTGACTTATTTTGCATCCGTCTACGTGAGGACACCAGAATTCTGCGCCCTTGGTCATGCCATTCCCTGTCTTATCTCTCTTCCTGCGCCTCGATCTCGTCAGGACACACGTTTGTCAACGGATATCAAGCTTACCTTTGACTTTCTGCATCAGCTGGAAGTAGTGGACGCGAGATCGCCTCGCAACCGTTTCCGTCACTACCGGTTCGCGTACGAGTTCGAGCTACATGAAACAAAACGTCTACTTCGCGCTCAACAACAGTTTATTTTACTTCCGAATGTAACTCGAAAAGTTAAGGAGATCATGCGTCTAGAGGGAAACCCATACCTCGGGGGGCAGTCGTTGACTGTATGCTAACGGCGATTAAGCTATCGCTGTTTAATTTGTGTTTTTTTTTGTATTTTTAGGCCATCTTAATTTTGTCGCTCGTCGACTCCGCGCATCCCTACAGTTCTAAAACTACAGCCCCCACGTACAGGCCAGGAAGAAGTGACGGCGATAGCCAGACACGCTCGCTCGCGCGTACAGCCGAAACAGAAACAACGTTTGGGGTATACAGCTACACGAGGAGTGGAGAGAATGTGCCGTAACTCCTAACAGGGCACCTCCCCCCCTCGCTTCCACGCACAAATACCACGCTGCCTCTTCCTCGCGTTTATCATCTTTTCTGTGTTTTCCTTTCTTTTTGCCGCTCGTCGCCGTCACTTGACGTTCAGCAGACGTCTGCGCCCCGCAAGCTACGGGGTCGTCGAAAAGGGGCCGGCGCACGACGATGCCGTTTGCTGTGTGGCCTCCGTGAGTGCGGAGAGGGAGAAGTCGCTTCCGCTCGGCAAGTTTTTAGAAGGCCGCCGCAGCAGCGCATTCCGCGGGCGCTCTCTCCTCCTTCTCCTCTTGGTCTCTGCCCTGCTCAGCTGGCATGTCGCTGCGCTTTGGCGGGGCCTTTGAGAGGTCTCCTTTCGGCAAGAAAGCGGGGGGGGGGGGGGGGGGGGGGGGGGTGATCCCGAATTCCGGTCGTTCTTGTTAAGCGATACATGGGTCGACGACGACGTTGAGGAGCGAAAAAAGGGGCGCGTCTTTGTCCGTCGCCTTCTTTTCCGCCCCATCGCTGTCCGCGTGCGCGTGCGAAATCTAAAAAAAAAAAATAACAACAAGAGAGAGAGTAACCGCTGTGGAGGCTGCTGGTTGGTCGTGGAGCAGAGAAAACGGTACCGCGGCGGTCGTGCCCATCTTCGTTTTATTTGGGATCGCCCGCACGTGCTCCCTGTGAGGGGTCTTGTTTGGAGGAGACCGTTTCCGCGTCCGCCGCCGTTGCCACTGCCTTTCGACGCCTGCTTCTTCCCTCTTTAGACAAGCGACACAGAAGGGGGAAGAAGGACGACTCCAGCTTGATGTGTGCCTTGTTCGCGCTCTGAAGTGGAGTCACCGGGGCAGGCTAGGGGAGTGATGCTCGCACAAGCGTCGGGTGAGCTGGAAGAGACGATTTAGTGGGTCTATTCACCGGCTAATCGAAGGTTGGCGAACTTTCGGGCCGGTTTATATATCAATAGAGCGGTGCATGCGATGCTGCTGGGGTTGCTCGGGAAAGACTGCCTTCTGAGGCGCGCGTTGGGAAAGAACTGTGATTGGTGGAGGGCCGCTGATACTTCTCGGTGTCGTGTAACGGCCGGGTGTCCCGAGTCTTGATGGAGTTAATTCTACGTATTATCCTCCGTGGCGTTCCGAGTCTTACCAGAACGAGTGTTCGCATGAGAGGAAATTGGCGGTGCAAAGCTCGAAGACTAATGAACAGTCAAGAGCACAATCGCTCTCTTTCAACCCATGATTTGCCCACTCGTGTTCACCTTCTGTTCGATTATGTGAATTCCCTCTGGTCACTGTTGTTTGGTGTTGTTTCCTTCCCGTGTTGTGAACAGTGTCATCCAGTGAACCGACCCTTGAAATATGGACTATATGTAGTTGATCATTCATTGAAGGGCATGCAGACCAAATGCATTGTCATATGCATGCCAGATGTATTCTGTCATGTGTAAGTTTACATGAATATGTTTGTATATTTGTTGCGGGTTCACTTGTGTGTCATGCCGATTACGTTACCTAGTGCAGAAATCTCTTGTCAAGCCTCGTACCTTTAACTCCTGCTCCACTCGCTATTTAGAAAGAAAGAAAGAAAGAAAGAAAGATAGATAGATAGATAGATAGATAGATAGATAGATAGATAGATAGATAGATAGATAGATAGATAGATAGATAGATAGATAGATAGATAGATAGATAGATAGATAGATAGATAGATAGATAGATAGATAGATAGATAGATAGATAGATAGATAGATAGATAGATAGATAGATAGATAGATAGATAGATAGATAGATAGATAGATAGATAGATAGATAGATAGATAGATAGATAGATAGATAGATAGATAGATAGATAGATAGATAGATAGATAGATAGATAGATAGATAGATAGATAGATAGATAGATAGATAGATAGATAGATAGATAGATAGATAGATAGATAGATAGATAGATAGATAGATAGATAGATAGATAGATAGATGGATGGATGGATGGATGGATGGATGGATGGATGGATGGATGGATGGATGGATGGATGGATAGATGGATAGATGGATAGATGGATAGATGGATAGATAGATAGATAGAAAAAGAAAGAGAGAAAGACAGAAAGGAAGGAAGAAACATAAGACGTCAGTTTATGCTGGTCAATCGGTGTGTGAAGGAACTGCGAATTTTCTTTTGGATATTATGCGTCAATAGCAAGACCATAAGAGCGCAGAAAGAACGGTGCTGATCACTCATAATTACGGAGCAACCAATACAGGAGTGCTCGAAATTTGTTCCCTTTTATATTGCTCACGATCGTACGGTATATATAGAGTCCGTGTGTGCACCGACCTCACACTCTCAACTGACCCGTTGTGCCACACGCAGCTGGTGTTCGAGGACGTGCTGGCCGAGCCCGACGCGAGCCACGGCTTCGACGGCGCCTGGAAGCTCACCTACCTGGTGTTCTCGAGCACGCGGCTGTGGTGCTACCGCCTGCTGGCGGCGCTGCTGGCGCTCCCCTGCGGCCTCACCTGGGGGCTGCTCTTCTCGCTGCTCTCGCTGCTGCACGTGTGGGTGCTGACGCCCGCGCTGCGCATCTTCGACGTGCTGCTCCACGTCGTGCACAGGGTGAGAAGGAGCACCGGGGATCACCGGTGGGGAGAGGTCATTTTTCGTCATCAATAAACCTGCTGCAGGCCAATGGCAGCGTGCCATCCCAGTCTGTGGACATGGAACCCAAGGGGAAAGGAAGCCCTCCAACCAACGCCATCGACCAAATATGAAGACGTTGTAGTCAATCGCTTTGCACCAGCTATAGCGTGGCACGGCAGTTGCCATTGCAGGCACGTCGTCATGACCAAAGTCGATGCCATTGGTTGCAGGGTCTTCTCTGATGGGTCGTTGGCGGATTCGTTCTTGAGTCTTGTCCGTCTGCAAACGTTCCTCTTGTGGTTGAGGTTGTCGCCGATAAGTTAATGATAGGTGTTACTCAATTCAGACTGGTTAATTCGCGTTCTGGCCGTTTGCCAGGAAGTAGGAAACTGCGCATATCGGGAGAAAGAGGAATGCACATACACATTCTGTGTGTTCATTTAGAGAATTTTGGTGCGTCTTATGTTCTTCCTGCCCTACTTTGTCGCTGTGCATCCTACTTATTCATACCGTGCATGCCAACCGGCCCAAACGTCCACACTTCTCACCATTTGCCTGCCGTGGTCACGAACAATTCGTCTCCTTAAGTAAACCTGGAAACTGGAAGTGGCTAATTTTTTGTTGCAAATTTCTCTTGCGCCGGTTCGTGCTGAGCCAATCATCGGTGCTCCTCTACGAGCCAAAGTAGTCCTAATGGCCCTCATTGCTTCCACGAATCGTTGCATCGGAAGCCGCTGGCTCCAGTGACTCGTCTCCATCCGTCGTTTTACTTTTTACCTTGCTTGCTCATGTCACGCGTGGTCAAGTGTTCTTTACGAACGAGTCATTGCCTCGGTCAAAACCACGTGGTCAAATCCGTCACGTTGTCGAGTGACGCATGCGCAATCTGTAACCACTCGTGACTATGACACCTTGAAAGCAAACGCCGTCTCTTTTCTGCCCGGTGCAGGTCTGGGGCGGCCTGGTGCGAACCCTTCTGGACCCGGTGTTCCAGTCCATCGGCAAGGTGGCCGGTGACGTGCGCGTGACCCGAACGCAAGTCTACCCCAAGAACGACTTCGCCCACGACCCCTGAGCCGCTGCGGCCCAGCCAGCAGATGGCGCGGGGGGCGTGCGGCCGTCCAGAACGGCTGAGCCTTTTGATCGCGGTGGACCCCACCCACGTCCCCCGGCAGCGGGGACGAGGGCAAGGGCCCACCCAGCGAGCATCGACGCCCTCTGACCCTCACCGTCTTGTAGCAGCCCCCCTCCGCCACCATTTACCCCTACCGGAACATTCTTCTTCTACCCCAACCCGACCCCCTCGGCAACGCCCTCGATGATAACGGCTCACTGTTCGAAGCAGAAACGAAAAAAAGAAAGACATCGAAGAGCGCAGTCGGTGCCTGCAGCTTTCCCATAAGGCCCACCCGCAGTGACGCGCAACTGCGCATGCTGTGGCGTGTTCGCAAAGACGTCAAGACAGCACGCGTTGTGTTCCTGGACATCGGCTATTCTTGCTACAAACCGCCGCGCCAACTTTGTACAGGAGTATAGTTAGAAGAGACGCTAAATCTGGTCAGAGTACCGCCTCTTCCACACGCACGGACTCGGAGTCACTACGCATGGGCAGAGTCACTGCTGAGACTTGCGCGCATGCGCAGTGGCTGCGATGCCCAGAGGGTGGTGCACTAGGACGACATTTTCCGCCTTCGATAATTCGCTCCGACACATACGTTAGCCTTATAGGGTGGCGCTACTGTGTTGTCATATACTTTCAGATAGAGTTATATTGAGCTTCGCAACGGTTTTATCCCTTTGTATTCTTCAGATAATTTAAATTTGAGTTCAATGCATATATCACATTTTGGTCCTATTTGGCCATGTTGACCCCCCGTTTTAGGACCTGTTTTGTTACAGTGGGTGCGTATGTGGGCGTGCATACGTAACAGGCCCTTTAATAGCGCTTTATGTTGTACTTGCTCACTGTGAGAGCTGCCATCAAAAGAACTTGTGTGCCTTGAAATACTTCCCCGACCAAAACACCATCGTCTGATCGTGATCTTCCATAGCTAAAAGAACTTGAAATATGTTTCTGACAGTATTGAAGTGCCTGGCCAGCAATAGCATTAAGCCTGACTTTCCATGACACGCGCCTACTGTAACTAGTGAAAGTCATATTAGACGTCACTAGCAGTTGGTAGTTCCCCAACAGCTTTTAAGCTTGACCGTTCAGGAGGCTTTCGGCTCACTGATGTGCCTCACACAACACGATCCCACTCCGGAAATTCACGTTCACCCCCGATGGTGCAAAAGGAGCAAAAAAAAAACCTGACGGAAGAGTATATGTATTCTTACGCCAAGACAGTATTTTTTCACTTAGCCTATGTGTGCATGCGTGCGTGTGTGTTCGTGTGAGTTTGTAGCTCGTTTCCCTCTTTAATGCGCGGAGGCATCGCGTTTAGCATTCTTGTACGAGTTTTTATACCGCCTCTCTTCGCTCGTTCATTGTCACCCAAGGCGAGGCAGCGTATTTTGACGGGCCACACCATACCCCGTTTATCAAACTTGAGTTTCATCGCAAGCGTGCGCCGTTTTTAACATGTGACTGTTTTGTTTATTTCTCACATTCACACGCGCATTTTCGTAATGACGCCAGTGTGTGGCAAGTACCGGCAAGAAAAGTATGTACGTGTAAGCGAACAAAGCTTGTCCTTTCTTCTCTGTCTCATCGTGTTCATTTAGCGATGCACGCATCTTTCATCGCTACGTGGGTCCACCAACGCGAGGCTCGTTGTGGGGCGATTGTAGCAGCCCAAATAAAAAAAAAAAGATGTTTAAGGAGATGCGGAGCTAAGTATCTCTGTCGTTTGAAGTGCCCAAGTCTGTAACCACGCTTCCTCTTTTCTTGTGCAAGAAAAAGTAATAAAGTATCTTTTTATTCAACCTTGAAGTCCTGAATATTCTCTCAGCTATAGTCGGATACAACTCAAAAACGAAGCGGATTCTTCCCGTCAAAGGACCCCGTTCCAGCCAATGGCGTCGACCGATTCTATGACCCTGCTAGCGTGAAAATGCAGGGAACAGCACCAAAATGTAGAGAGGGGTCCATTTCCAACCAGAGGGAAGGGATTATCCCTATTCATCTACCACTCCCTGCTTTGTCACACAAGCAGGGTCACGAGAATCGGCCGACGCCATTGGTTGGAAGGAATTCCTTTGACAGGGATAAGCCGCTGCGTTCTTGAGTTGCATCTGACTATAGCACAGTAAAGAGTCCTGTGCAGCGACAGCTAATAATAATAATAATTGGTTTTTTGGGGAAAGGAAATGGCGCAGTATCTGTCGCATATATCATTGGACACCTGAACCGCGCCATAAGAGAAGGGGGAAGGAGGGAGTGAAAGAAGAAAGAGGTGCCGTAGTGGAGGGCTCCGGAATAATTTCGACCACCTGGGGATCTTTAACATGCACTGACATCGCACAGTACACGGGCGCCTTAGCGTTTCGCCTCCATCGAAACGCAGCCTCCGCGGTCGGGTTCGAACCCGGGAACTCCGGATCAGTAGTCGAGCGCCCTAACCACTGAGCCACCGCTGCGGATACAGCGACAGCTGTATATGGCACTTTTACCAGGGATAACTGGCGTAGGCACTGGCGTTATGCTCTAAACACGAATAATCCTATATGGGAGTATAAAGGGTGTCGGTCGGCCTCAAGCGCACTCACATTTAGGAGCAGGGTATGCTGCACAAGTTTTGGAGAAGATTTCGCTCGCGGAACGCTTGCTGTTGGTAACGGAGGTACATTCCCACTGCAAGGCGTAGTGTACTAGCTTGATGCAGTTAGCAATGGGAGGAGACTTTTAAAAGGTACTGAGATTAGTGAACAGAGATGGTTGAAACCTTCGTTAAAATATTCGTAACTGCTGGAACTTCACATGTTTTGAAGAGGGAACCTGTTTCCGTTGCCAAGAGTAAGCGTTCCGTATTTTTTAGTAATCGAAATCTGCTCCAGGGCTTGGGCAGCATACCCTGCCCTGCAAAGGGAGTGTGCCAAACGACCCCTGTCGGGTTCAGAGCGTAGCGTCGAAGCTTATGTTTCATAACTGAAAAAAACTTCCTCCTACTTCCCGTTCAACCTCTGGCTTGTGACAATGTTATCTCGGGAACGGGCTACCTGTGGTCACGTGATTAAGGTGAGCCTTGTGTAAGTCCTCCCCTTGTGGGCGCCTTATAATGATAATAATAATTGGTTCTTGGGGAGAGGAAATGGCGCAGTATCTGTCTCATATATCGTTGGACACCTGAACCGCGCCGTAAGGGAAGGTATAAAGGAGGGAGTGAAAGAAGAAAGGTATACAGGTGCCGCCACGGTCGGGTTCTAACCCGGGAACTCCGGATCAGTAGCCGAGCGTCCTAACCACTGAGCCACCGCGGCGGATGGGAATAGAAAGTCTGTATAGCGAAATCGGGACATAGAATCAACCGGATAGTTGTCTGGAGGTTAGGCGCCCATAGCAAAGCCATAAATGACGTAGTGCAGGGATACGTTGACTCGGCATCGTTTCGTGTGCAAGAAGCGCCGAGTAAAGCCTTGTTCGAGGAACTCCCGAAAAAGAAATGAACGGAGGTGGGAACCTAATATTCCTGCAGTAAGCATTGAAAAGGAAGAAGCAACGAACCAGAATGTGCGCGGTAAACAAAAAAAAAATGGTGTTGAGGAGCATGCGCTGTAGATAGAAGACAAAGCCGGATACTACCACTATAGAATGCTTCGGAAGAGCTTAGTCACAAGAAGGTATCGGTTCAAGATAATTCAAGAGGAAATGCTTCAAGCAAGAACAGGGTGCCTCAGGACCCCGAGTTAGAAATATGCCCAAAACGCTGACTCGTGGGCGGTGTGCGGCAAGTCTAAAGGGAATTGGCATATTTTGTTAGAAAATAGAGTGTTGATAAGAAGATTGGTTTGGTTTATGGGGACTTAACGTCCCAAACCAACTTAGGCTAATGAGGGACGCCGTATGGAAGGGCTCCGGAAGTTCCGACCACCTGGGGTTCGATCCCGCGGCCGGGATCGAACGTCTTTCGTGTAAGCAGCTGAGCGCCGTAACCACTGAGCCACCGCGGCGGTACCGACTGTAGTGAGGGAGAGGACAAAAGTGATATAATGAGGGAGGTGAAAAGAGACCCTAAAGATTGATGTGCGTAAGGCGAAGTCATAGCCTTTATTTCGTTAGTATACGTGTGGCATATCTTTTCGAATGTCGATGCCGGCATGATCAGCTCATCCACGTGACTGCGTATCCGCCGCAGACGAAAATAAAAAATGCGGCTTAGAATTGGTGGCGGGAAACCAGGGAAGCGGTGCGAAGATACGATTGCAGGTATTTGAAAAAAGTCATCGAAATTTATAATTGAAAGATGGGTTAAATCCCAGACAGTAATCATTAAAGCTTGAAAAAAAAGGGACGCCGCAAAAAAAAAAAAAAAGGCAGCGCTGTGTCCCTCCATCCATCCTGAAAATACTAGCCCAATCAGCCCATCGTTGTTTGAAACATGGTGCCTCAGATGAATGGCGCATGCAAGGAGGCTGTGAAAGAGTTTTGATTAGAGAGGCGCTTGGAAAGCTACCGTAGTTTTCGGTGTACTGTCCACAATCCGGTGTACAATACACGCATAAAGTTGCATATGCATGCGATCAACCAGGCTGCCGGAGCAAAACAAGTATCTCAATTCTAGGTCGAAAGAAGACTCGTCATTGTTGTCGGTATCTTTGCTGTTAGTCTCACACCTAAAAATTCTGGACGAATGCATTTTTGAACGAGACACAGTTTATGAACGCAATTTTTTTTCATATATATTGTAAGATCTCGCGATAGCAACCAACATATCCGCAGATCTCCCGTCTGTAGGGTTGCATTTTTTTTGCCATTAACGTTTTTTGCTATCGTCAAAAACGTTCCCCATTAGTTTCCTCTGGCAGTCCTAACTGCTCCATGCGAGTGGTGAAAACACTACAAAAGAAAGGTATTGCTACATATCGAAATAATGGATCATTATCTTAAATATTTCTATATCAGTTTTCCTTACATATTCATATTTGAACAGCGCAATAAAACAACGGGACACAACGAAGAATGGACACCACAAGCGCTGACTCGCAACTAGATTTTTATTCACGGCAAAGGTCTCTTAAATACTAGGAACAACGAACACAAACAAGAGGGAAAACAAAAGAAAAAGAAAACACAAAAGCTAATCATCATGCCTACAATCGGCAAGAGCGCATAGCTACACATCTTGGCCGGATAAGTACATCTCTTTATCAGTCAGTGTAACAGAAGGGTCACTAATACAACTATCAGTTTCCAAGCGGATGCGAAAAGCCTCTAATATTTCACGTGTTAAGCTGTCATTATTTTTACCTAAGATGACGGTGTTCGCCTTAATGTTTTCCTTACAGTTTTCTAATATTCAAAATTTTTCTCCAAAAATGCTGGGCACGTTCATTGAGCAACGACGTGCGCAAGCCAAGAAAAGTCATTGGTTCAAAGGATTCCACCACCAACCTACACTTATGCACATGCTAATGTTCTTCGAAATGAAGATAGCAACTAGCGCACTCTAGACACGAAAACGACTATATGGGAATAAAAAGGGGGGTGTGTCCCCTAGTGCAGTCCTTATTAGCGACACGGTGTGCTTGCTGCCCAAGTTCCGTAGTAGGTTTCGATCACTAAATGTACGGAATGCTCATCCTTGGAAACAGAGGTGTATTCCCACGGCAAAAAATAGCAATGTGATGCAGTTGGCACTGGGGGGAGGCATTTAAACGCGGCACCGAAGGTCCTGAGGTTAGCAAATAGAGAAGGTTGAAACCTCGGTTAAAATCTCCGTAAATGTTTGAACTTCTCATGTTTTTAAGACGGAATTTGTTTCCGTTGCCAGCCGTAAACATTACGTGTACCTTTAGTGATAGAATCTACCCCAGGGCTTGGGCAGCACACCCTACACCGTAAAGAGAGTGTGCCGGAGGAGAGATTACTCCGTTCTAATTCCTTTCGCGTTTTGTGTGTCGGTAAGAATGTATGCAACCAGTCCGACACACGGCGGCAACAGAAGCATCCAGCGCAAAACTGGGTGATAAAACCGCGCTTGACATTTTATTCTATACTGTGCGATGCTGAAATACAATACACTGTACAGTATGAGCCAACAGAAATTCCTCAAATTGCAAAATTTACACTCTATAGCACGTACAACATGCGGAATGTATGCCGGAAATTACGGCACTTCGTTGAGGTAGCCTGCAATTAAATATTAGTAAACGATTAAATCTAAGACACCACAGGAACTACTGGTTTTATTTCAATTCGGTTTAGTTGTTTCGTCAAGACCGCCTTACTATGCCAAAAATAATTTTTTTGGCTTCAGTTGAACGGAGCTTCCCTGTACAAGGCATAAAGCAAACAAACAACTTACCAATAATGTGATTCTAAATTCCGCGTATGTTCACGGTCATACTAGATGAGCAATGTAAAATTTAAAGCAGTTAAAGTCAAATGAGAAAACAAAATCGACACCTCTCGATCCGTCCCGACTCGAAAAGCTTGGTTGATTGACTTGTGCAGACTTAATTATTAGCAGTGAAGGTAGGGAGCATGATGAACCAGACGGCTGGGAGCCCTGGAGCTTGTTTCAAAGGGTCCAGAGTCTCCCCATCAGCGATTCCAAAAAGCTGTCCCGCACGTATACTAACTGTGCATCAATCACATGTAGTTTCCTAAGCTGGAAACCTCCACCTGCGCGGATTCGAATGCTTCTAAGCACGCTCTCCGTCAACACTGTTTAATCTCAAGTTCCTGCCTTTTTTTTTTAAGGGTTTATCTCACGCGGCTGATACGTTCTGTGGCATGCAGCTCCGTGGTACGATATATTGCCCTTCGTCAGAGCGGGGTCAGTGAGTGCCGTGTCGTCTGGCCAGACAAGTGTAGACGCCGATAACGCCGACGTCCGAAAGTGCATTCTGGAGTGGACCCGTCTCTTGAGCCATCGCCTTTGCAGTCTTACACGACGACATCCTCACTGCCCTAACATTCTCAGTGTACCAGAACACTGGAGGGCGTTTTCTGACGCTACAGATATAAAATCAAACAGCCAAGTTGAGGTCGGCTCTGTGAGAATTTTGTTCACACGAAGTGTTTTAACTCTGACTGTCACATCGACGGTTGCAGTAGTAGATCAGGAGATCAACTTTCTAATCATTTATCTCTAAGCGATCAAATTACGCCATCAATCGTCCATTGATCAACACCACAAATTTAAAAAAACAAATATCCATGCTCCTTGGTTTCGGTGACTGTTGGTGACTGTTAATTCCTTCATGTATATCATAACGAGCCCCACTTCCTCCCGCACAGAATTCAGGCTTGCGTAATTTTTGCGCAATAAGCAGCGACTCGTACGCGGTCTCCTGAACATCGCTAGTGTATGTGCGAGACGGATATGAGCTGAGCGGCGTCGTTTATCAGCCAGATATAGCCTCCCCGCGCACCTACTGTAGAGCACCGATAAGCACATAGGCAGAGAAAATGTGCCAACGAGCCTCATTGAGTTCTGCCTCCGCGTCAGACACGACGGAACATCATGTCACGGTGTTTCAGGTACTACAGGGCCGCTACGGCTACGGTGTCTCGCGCAGAAACTCCCTCTAAAACTTGCCGTAGTTCTTGATTGCACCTCCCTCGACGACCGCACCCTCTTTATGGCAAGAAAGAAGCGGAAAAAGGGACGCCGCAAGCGAGTGAGGAAACGCGAAGCCCGTGCCGAGCCCTTCCATCCACCTCACATTTCACCTTGTGACAGCTATCAAGATGAGCCACGAGGGGGCAACGAGTCGCGCCTCAAGATGGCGGCGTCCGCAAGAGTGGCCGACCCAGCGTCATGGTCAAGGATGATGAGCATTTTCCCTGGAAAATTCACGTTTGCCTTTTGCTATGGCTCGGCTGCGTTACCTCAGAAAGGAGTCACCCAGACTAAGGCAAGTAGATGTTTATTTTGAAGCGTTTCAGCGACACGAACGATGCATCGCACGCATGCGTTGCGCTCTGCTTGCTGCGTGCTCAGAGCAACTTTTACTTCCTGAAACAATAGCCGGACACTATTTCCGCATCGCAAAAAAGTGTCGGGCTCCTCGAGGAAAGCAAAGAAGGACCGCGTATACTGAGTTTAGGATCGCTTAATGCTTGATATTTGAGCTGACGTCGTATTGACGGGCGTGGTTAGCAGACGATTTTTACTTGTGGGCGATTCCGGATTAGTTGATTTGCCTTTACCGTTGGTTAAGGGGCGCGCTGAAAGTGCGATTTTAAGAACGTTTCCTGCACCTGAGGAGGAAGCACGCCCCGATTTTATGCCAGATTTTCTTCAATTTTCGCTGAAAAATGTTAGAAAAAAAAAGTAAAAAGCTGTGCACTGCAGTTGCATGGTTACTCTGTTCGTTGAACCCCGACGACCCTTCACGCTACCTTGCTGTTGCTTTCATGCGTCCGCACATGGTGCCGGGGAGCTGCTATTTATGGGGCTGCATAGAAGCCAGCTGTCGCGTGCTGTGTCTTTTGCGCTGTACTACGCGCGCTGTGGTTGCGAATGATCGCCGCTGGAAGACCTGAACACATTTGACGCCCCTTGACTTTGCAGAACAACATGCTGGACGTAATTCTCGCCGTTGACGATCCGCTTTCATGGCACCGGGAAAACCTGAAGCAAAATTGGCGGCACTACTCTTTCGTGAGGTATGGCGGGCCGTACCTCGTAAACAAAGTGCAGAAGGACTTCGGCGCATACGTCTATTACAACACTTTCGTGCCATATGATGACGGGGTGAGTTTTAGCTTTCCTTTATACAACCTGTTGACAGCGCGTGAGGTCGTTTAGCTAGCTGATGCTCAGTCCTGAAGGATTCGCAAAATTATTCCGTGGTGTACTTCGCATGTGTTTCACTTTCATGTTTGCAGTTTCTGCCGTTGGTTTCTGTGGACCTCATGTAAAGCACGTTAGATGTACAAGCTTCAAAAATATAATGGTGATGAATTTGAGTATCGCTAAGCTCAAAGTTTTGCCTTGGCACACAGAATAAGAAAAAAAACTAATTAGATGATATGCTGTAGTAAAAAATCATGACGTAACTGGAATTTAAATGTTGTAGTGCTTTGTGGTCATTTTGATTTTTGTTTGTGCTATATTTTTCACTATACACCTCATGGATATCCTTCTAATGAATCCTTTTCATGTGCCCTGTGCTGGTTGGGTTCTGAGCTGGGAAATTTCGCTCCATGGTAAAATCTGAGGCGATGACGAACCCTTGAAAAGTAGCTCATTCCTTTCGTGCAGTGATTTTCTGTATTTGTGAACACACTCTAAGAGGTCCTGCATCAAGCAATTATTGAAATTTATTTCACCTGGCATATAGCTGGTCTTGAACCAAATAGTTGTTTAACATTCTGCATGCTCTTGAAGTGTGTGCAATAAATTAAAGGTCCAGTTTGCAGTTGTTTGTGATGCCTGTTCCACCTGCCTCAAGCACCCTACCACAGCAAAGCGTTCCTGGTAAGGCTTTTGCACTATGCGACAGACATGGTTTAAGCTTTGTGCAAAACTTGCACCAGTGTGCATCATATGCAGAAGTGGTTTTAGAAAGTTTCTGCAAAATTTTTTATGAATGGGAACATGCATGAACATCAACTAATACAATTTTTTTACTTGCTTGGACATTTTCTAGTAACTGTTGTTGCTCGTATACAAAGTTTAGTCTGCCTTTTCTTTCCACTTTATTTACCCTGCATTTCAGCCATGCTCCTTGCAAGAAATATAATGGTGGGCAAATGAATGGGCTTCCTGCAAAATCGCGAGTGCATTTATAAACCTGTGCTTTTTTTCAGTCCTTTACATGAAGTCATTTGTTGCCGGATTAAGTTTGTGATGTGAGCTCAAAATCATATGTATTCTGTTTGCTTGCAGCTAATGAAGTACGGAGTAATCAGCACAGACAGGCTCATCACGGACCTTTTAGACTGGGAGACACTCTACCTAAGCGGGCGCCTCCATAAACCGGTGAGTGGTGTTACAGTAAGAGCAGACTAGCATTTGAGCTTTTGCAATGCCAAATAGTGAAGTCCAAACCTCACTGGCCAATTCTGAAAGGACTAGTGAAGATGTAAAATTTTCAAGCTTCCTTATTAGTTTTTAAATGTGTGACCTTTGACCTATGCTGTGGATTGCCATTAGCTCAAGCATGCCAAGAAAAATGAATTATTCTGGCACTTAATATGACAGGTTTTCTCATGGAAGCTTATTCACACCGAGTATTACATTGTCACATCACAAAACGCTAAGGCAACCACAGTGGTGATCGCGTGGGTCCACAAATGTTGCCTATATGCCAATATACCAGACAAACTGTTGGGATCTGACTGCTAACTGACTACAGTTGAAACTTGATATAATGAAGTGAAGAGCAGCCACGAGTTAAATCAAGAAATTTGTAAAATGAAGAGTCCAGGAAAGCAGCCCGAAACACTTGTGCGTCAAAGCGCCATATGATAAAACTGATTTAAAGCCAATGTGGGAACTTCCACCGACTGCAGAGTCCTTTGTTCCGTGCAGTGGCGCAGCTTGCTGCCCTGTCAAAACAAAATCAGGGTTGCAACTTCAGCGCCTAGATGTTACTTCTGGCATGCTGCCAATAAGCTGCGAGACATCATGGTGGAAATAAGTGAGCGATCACCTTTTTTACTCATTTATTCCTGGAAAAACTTCGTTATACTGGGTTTATGGTCACTTGTTTCGTTATATCGGGTTATAAAGCACGTTAAACCCTATGGGCACTTGCCAGGGAATCAAAACTTCTTTGTTAGATCGGGAACTTCGTAAAATCGTGCTTAATTATATCGGGTTTCAACTGTACGCTGTAAACGCAACAGAGGCTTGCCTATGTCATGCTGTGTATCAAGTTATCGGCTTTGTCACGTTGCATTGGCCACAGTGGGCTGTATTTTTGTGTCTGTTGCCTGCACAGTTTTACCAAATCAATTTGGAACATAGCTTCAGCTGAGTTTTCTGTTCATGTCTAATGGGAAGTATCTGTGCAAATGCACAGATACTGCATGCATTGAACAAAATGTATATGCAACTCTGAAACCTTTGACCGGTACTCATTTAATGCAGTTGCAACATGAAATATTCACATTGCCACTTTTTGCGTTGTCCTTTCTGTTTCACTTTTAAACTTAGTAATGTATAGACCCTTAGTAATCATAGCTGCTGACACTGTGTTGTGCTGGCATCCTCCAAAAAATTTAGTTTTACAGAGTTTGTACTTTGGAGCTCTCGTTTTGATTCGCTGTGAGCAAGGCATTACATGTGATGTCAGTGTTGCATTGACGTTTATTTGGACAAATCGGGTCATTTAAATCAGCTTTGTTAACTGCTTCTCACACTCAGAATGAGATATCTCTTGGCCGTTTTCCTATATGCACACCTCATGGCTGCTGAGTTTCTGAGCATTCAAATTGGATGGAATAAAACCAGCACCATGAAAATTTGTGTTTGCTACTCTTTCAGAGTTTTCATAAAGGTCATGGAGCATGTATACTTGGTGAATATCTATTAGTGGATTTGTGGCACTGTAACTTGATTTAATCTGTTGCATCCAAACTGCTGCTTAGAAGTAGCCTCCGTATGCTGTTATTAATTATGGCGAGTATGTTTGATGAACTGTGCAGATGAATAATGATTGCAGGTGGGCAGTGACAACTACTGTATTCATCTGGTTATCAGTCATGAAAGTCTTAATACTGAAATCACAGTCTTAGTGAGCTGCTCATTGGAACTAAGGTGTTATTAAATTGTGGAAAACACAGGCATTTCTTGTTTAGGGCAAGAATAGTTTACAGTGTTCAGTTTTAGTGCTTCTCGTTCATGATTAAAGTGCGCGAAAGAAACAGAGACAAAGACAAGAAAACACGTACACACACAGAGCGCAGACTTCCAACTTTTATTCGAAAAACGCTTCGAGCATTCCTTTTATACGCACCAACCCACCACATGACACATCCAGGATCCAACGCAGCAGATAAGATCCAACACACACAGCTCTGTGTCTGTATGTGTTTTCTTGTCTTTGTCCCTGTTTCTTTCGCGCAGTTTAATCATGAATAAGAAGCTCCAGCTAGCCCGCCAGAAAACACTTCTTTTAGTGCTTCCACACTGGCTTCTCGTTGGAGCATTGTGGAAGAAAGCTGCAGTAATATAGACCTTCCTCTGTTGTTCTGCCTAGCCTGGCAGAGTGCTGTCAACACAATAGCTACCTCTTGTGTTTTCCTGTCCATCAGCATGGGCTGCTTGATAACAATACATCCCGGGAATGATTGATCGTCGAGTGGCTCATGCATCTGCTTTAAACCATTTGGCAGTATCAGAATTCTGTGAGTCCAAGCTTTGGCCACCAACAGTGCCGTCCCCTCTATGCAGCAGTAATAATATGTGGGACTTCGTCCCCGGGTGAACAGGTTCAGTGTAGTATGTTGCAATGGAAAATCTCACAATGGAAAACCAACAGGACAGGAAAAAAACGTGTGAGTAAATAGGGGAGTTAAGACTATTCCTGTCACTTCTTCACACCAGAAGAGGAAGAACCATTTGTGTTAATCTTAGAAAAACCAGCATGGCCAAGTCAGAACAAGGATCACTTCTGGCATGAAAAACTGTCCCAAGGTGTATCTGTTTGGGTGCACTGTCCTTTTAAAAAAAGCTGCTGGACTGATGTGTTGTAGCTGCGCTCTAGTTTCACCCCTGGCATTTCAAAGTTTTGGTGGGAATGGCACGGAGAGTTCTGCTTGCTCTCCAGAGAATCAGAGCTCTGGGCATGCTATGTTATTGGCTAGAAATGTTAGTGCCTAATCCAAGAAAATGGTAAAAGAAAAGATAAAAGAAAGGTTAAATTTCGCGTGCTGAGCAATCGCTCATCTCTGTGCTATTCACAGTACTTGAAAGCAGCAACACTTGCACATTTACATCTCGTACCCAGTATGTGTTGTAATCGTGTGGAACTTCGACTGTGTGTGATGATCAAACAACAAAGCAGCCCCTAAAAAAATCTTTGAACATAAATCGGTAAACCTTCCCAATCGTTAGACCAGGCGGAATTGAACGGTGGAGTTAATAGCTTCCCTGCATAATAATAATAATAATAATAATAACTTTATTTGCATCACACGTACATGATGCCGGAGGCCAGCAGAAAAAGCTGTCATTAAGGCAGCTTGACAAGGCCGCAGGCCCCCACACTGGCAACTACAGGTAGCGGTCAGCAACCACAAAACAAATGCATGAAAGTGTGAAACCGCAAACAAAAGCTATACATTGAAAAAAGGAAGTTTCCACGAAAACCTGACTGCAACAAGAGGGCACACACTTTCAACAAATCTCATCGCCGGAGATATATAGACAACATAGCAAAATGAAAGTGACGCTTTGAGATAGAATATTGTGAGACTATTTTGTTGTTCTTAGACTTAGACTATCATGTAGTGGACACCATATAATGCTGCTCTGGATGCTGTTTTCCATTTCCTGCACCATTTAAAACTTCCAGCCTTTTTGTTATTGAGGAGACAAGGGAAGGGAAATAACATACATGTTATTGACATACATGTTATGACATACATGACATGACATACATGTTATGACATACATGTGAAGGAAGCCAACAGTAATCAAAACCAAGTAGCATAGGAAAGTGTTTCTTTTTTATTATTATTAATATGATGTGTTGATCAATGAAAAATTATTAGTGCATTTATTTTATTGATGAAAGATAATTGATTAGAAAGAAGAAGAAAGAGCAACCACATGCTGTTGTTGCGATCCGAACCAACCTGTGTTTATGTTGTAATTTCCATCTCTTGGTGTCGTTTTTACTGCTTCCGCATCACAGCAGAGATGGCAGCCATTAGCCAGATGGGCTTGTTCAGCTTCACATGTGACATCTAGAAGTGGTGCAGAGAAAGCCTATATGCAGTGCAATCTCTGGGCAAAGCAGTGCTAGCAGTTGCGTGCTGGTGATGACATGCAACCTCCAGTGTAGTAAGAATGACGAGAGGAGTGGGAAGAAAGACTTAGAATTGCTCAGAGGCAATTTCTGTTTCTGCTGGCTCCAACGGTATGGATTGCCTCAGGGAAATTTTCGCAATGAACGATTCTTCAGAGGCTGACCCCTGTGAAACCAGTGCTGCAGATATTTTGCAACGTTGGTAAAATGTGTTTTATGGTCCCGTCGGTATTGAACCCATGGATTGTAGATGATTAGAAGAACAGTGAACAGCCATAAAGAGAGGAGCTTGGCATTGACTAAGAATTTTTTGTGCTGTCACAAAGTTTTTCGCAGTGATAACAATCCCTATTCACTTTTGTCCTCTGTTGGGATGCCATTTTAAAAGTAAATTAACATTAAATGTTCACAGACAACTGAAACGTCTCCTTCACCTCTTCTTTATTTTAACATTAAGCACAGTTTCCTATTTTAACATATTTCACCAACATGCCCTTGAATGCATGCTTTTAACGATAAAGATGCTTCATTATAGTATCAGTAAGTGTCACGGCTTCGGTGATCACACGAGGTCATCACCGAGTCATGACAATAAGGGGGTGGACGTTCGATGCAAATGTAGTGAATGAGACAGAGGCGTGTTGGGAGGTAACAACAACAAAACAACTTTTATAGCATTGATACTAGGAATACTACAGCTTTTACAGGAGAGGAATGAAAATTTTACAAAACAATTACCACGGACTGCGGAAAAACACACTTCGCATTAAACACACTGAATTAAGTTATACATTGGAATAAGAAATTGTCTACAGAGATCATGACGAAGAAGCGAGTCCAATTTAGCGACAGTTGAAAAGAAAGTTCAGAAGGGGAGCGAACATACAGTTGACCAGGGAGTGTGGCGGCAGTCCACCCACAAAGACGCAGGCTGGGCGGCTTCAAGGATGCGGTGCGGCTGCTCGGTGTCCCGGGAGTGCGTGGCGGCGGCTTTCCCTCCGCGGAGCGCACTAAAGCTCGTGCTCATTCGGCCCCTTCTTAAAGGCTTAGGTCATTAGCGGACAAAGCACTCGGTGTCCAAAAAACACACTCACCAGAAATGCACCAAGTAGTTCACACACAAAAAGGGAGTCACGTAGGCCCCCACACTTTGACACATGAATGGGCACCATCTTGAAGTAGGAAAAGAATTTACGAGTATACAAAAGCAGCTCAAGGCTTTGGCAGTAGTAGGGGTGACCTTGAGCTGGGAAAAAATAAAAGATAGACAGAACAAATAGCACATACTCCCCCGCATGTGCAGTGCAAAGGGGTTGCACCACTAGAAGAAACTACCACTGAAACAGCGTGCACGTACACGTGCTGTTCCGTAGACACACAGAGGCTGCACCGACATACGTATGTGTAAAGAAACGCAGACACATCAGTTTTATATAAACATAAGTTAAATAGATGCCGCCACTTCTGTGACAGTAAGTCATATCAACATGGCCACTATATGTGAAGTGCTTTTTAGAGTTTAAAAAGCTAGAGTAATTGAGGTAGGCTATCAGTCAGGTTATTATGTTTTTACTGCATTCTTTGTCAACGTAACTTGTGTAGCTCATGCAGTCACAGCTATAGGTACCATGGACTTGCATACACTTAACTGCAGCTCTGAGAACTTGCAGAGAGTGTTTCGTTTTTGTTCCTTTTTTCTTTGTCTTTCCATTTCTCTTGTCTTGTTCCATTATCTGTCCATTTGAAGCATTCATTTATTGCTGTTGAGTCTCGAAAAAAGTTTGACCCGTGCAGTGGCACATTGGTGCTTCCAGGTTCGGATCTTGCAAGAGCCAACGCCAGAGATCAAGCGTGCCATGAGCCTCAACTACATGACAGCCATACATACAGCACTTCTCATGCTGCCAGACAGCTTCACCGAGGAAGAGCTGTACCTGAAGATAGCAGGACTCTCCTATGTAGGTGCGCATGACTCCTGATGGCCATGCTATTGTTCAGCCAAGGACTCTCACCGGTACTCTTCAAAAAACATTTGCATTCTTGTTCCCAGAGAAGAAAGTGTGACCTACCTGAACCTAGCTTAAATATGCCAAGACATACTTTCAGAATTCATCAGCAGGACCCTCCTATAAAATGAAGATGACTGTCCAGTTTGGTTAAGGTGGGAAGCCTGCAAATGTTGATGACGGCAGTATGGGAGCACACAGGCCAAGGGTTGCATGTGAGGGGTTCTCATGATACAAGAATAGATCGTACACTGTTTTTATCAAATACAATGGCTTAATCAGCAGCCCACACCATTAGCTAAGTCAGGTGGATGGCTATAATCAGCAGGCACGTTAAGTGCATTTTGTTGCGATAGCAAATGCCTAAATACTATTTAGGCAATGGTTAATGAGCTTGGCAAATTAGAGCTTGATCACCATTTCCTGGTGCCCATTCCTTGTTCATCTTTGACTATACCAGGCTTTTGGGATAATAAATATCACATATTATCTTTTGACATTCAGTAAACGCTTGTCATCCTTCAAAAAGTGTAACCTCTGTTGCACTTTTTTTCCACTTTTAATAGAGAAATGCAAGGCCAACTTCATTCTCATCAGTGCTAATTAGGCTTTCCATTTCACATTGAACTGCACCGCATGTAAAACAAGACTGATTCATGTGAGCGTCGGTTTCTCTGTGCAGGTGACTTCCGCATGATCATTGGCGAGGACAAGAACAAGGTGGCCAACATCGTGGGTGCCCAGCTGGCAGAGTTCCGCAAGCTCTACAACCCGTACCTGAAGCTCATCAAGATGGTCTCATGGAATGAAACCACGCAGACGTTTGAGGTAGGCCACAACATAATAGATTTGCTTCCTGATTGTGTGGACGGCTGCAAATGTCCTTGGGTATGGGTGGAGTTAAAGTCCTAAATTTTCTGATGGCCTTGGTTTTAAAATTGGTTTATGGGGGTTTAACGTCCCAAAGCGACTGAGGCTATGAGGGACGCCGTAGTGAAGGGGTCCGGAAATTTCGACCACCTGGGGTTCTTTACCGTGCACTGACATCCCACAGTACACGGGCCTCTAGAATTTCGCCTCCATCGAAATTCGACCGCCGCGGCCGGGATCGAACCCGCGTCTTTCGGGCCAGCAGCCGAGCGCCGTAACCACTCAGCCACCGCGGCGGCTCGGTTTTAAAATTGAGAAGTGCTCTAAAGTACTCACATGCGCAAGTAAAACAGTGCAGCCTAGAGTTCTTCGAACAGATGTTTTTAGTTCAAGAAAATTATTTTTTTTCTTGTTGCCTATTTGTGCACTTTGATATATGAAGGATGCCAATATTCATTGAAACTAAGAAAAACTCAGGGCAATGTTGTTTATTTGTGGTTTTAATTAATGGGAAATTAGTGCTGTAATCATTTTTCACATGGGAAGTAATTGATTGTAAAGTAGAAAAATAAAGCAAACCCATGCCGCCAGCGGGATTCAAACCCATAACCTCCACATATTACAAGCAATGCTCTACCAACTTGGCTACGGCAGCGGCTGTTCAATGTTCTAATTTCGAGTATATTTATATTTGCGTCTAACCTAGCCTCGAGAGTGCTCACTGGCGCAACCCTCATCCAGAGCGGCCAACATGGAACACCCTGTAATGTTGCAAGTGCCACATCGAACATAATCGAATGCTGAGGGTGACAGCTGTGTGAGCTCGCGAGCCGAACGGCACTCTCAACAAAACGCGATAGCACTCCCACAGATCACACGAAAAAGTGCAGATCCATGGATGTCACAGGATTGCAAAACTTGGGAGTAGGGCAGACATGGGACCTTCGAGAAAGGGGAACCGTGATCACTGACGCACCACAAGGAAAGAAGTGAGACGTGCGCTTCCGCCGGAGCAGACGGTGGGATGCATCACCCTGCGGCAGCAGCCTTGCGAAAGCAACGAGTCCTCGGGTATTTTTATTTCTGTGGGCTTAATTTGTGGCCATGTTGTCTGCGACTGAAACTATTTATTCATGGAAGCCCAAAAACAAAATAGAAGCGAAAATTCCAGAGCGCTCTTTAGTGCACCTTGAAAAGTGGGTCGCTCGTTCAAGTGGGTGGGCTGGAATTCAGCACAGTGTGATGGTTATGCTACCCATGGTTGATGTGGGGCCATCAAGAGTGAACGTAGTGTTGAGTGGTGCCCATCAATAGGAGTGGTCCAGCTTTTCCTATGATACGGCCTGATTTTGGCTGATAGAAGTTGAGAAAGTAGGAGCTGCTTATTTGAATACAGCTAAAAAATGAAGCGGAAAATTAACCTCAAAGAAGACCTTCCAGCCAATGGTGTCGACCGATTCTCATGACATCCTGGTTAACCCCCTTGGACCTGTTAGCTGGACATCACAGCCGGTGACAGAAGACAGGGAATTAACCACGGCTTAATCAGATTAACCGTCCAGCCATGAAAATCTGTCGACACCATTGGCTGGAGGGCCTTTTTTGAAAGGCACCTGCCGCTTTGTTCTTGAGTTGTATACTACTGTAGTATGAGTGTTTGGAGCACTACCAACCTGCCCTGTTTAGAACAACCAACTTGACACTACAGCTGGCTCTACACAAATGGTGGCTGGCATGGTGGTCACTGTTAACATCCGCTTAGGAAGGCATAGGTTGGGACTAGAGTCTGAACGGAACCTAAGGTGCAGCATTCACAAGTACCTTTTTTTCAGCACCATTCAAGCTGAAAGCTCTAAGAAGCTGTTGGAGATGTTATGCATCCGTAACCAATGCAGAAGTGATCGCTTTAGGGTGGACCCACTCGGTCAAAGTGCTCTATTTCACAATAAAATACGCTGGGCAAGTTGGTTTTTAACTTCCATAACTACAGCTCTAAAGACGAGGCAGAAAAAACACACAAATCACACTGGCTACCTTTGTGGTAGCCAGTAAGTATAAAAGCTTGCTGGCTGTCCAATAAAATTCAGTTGTCAGTCAGCGCTCTGTTGTGACTTGTATGTGTTCTTTTTGTCTGGTCTTTAGTGCTGTAGATATGGAAGGCTCTATTTCAGTTTGTTTTTGTAAGAAGCCCAACAGAATACAAACAGTAGATGGCTTCTTTCTCCTGGTATCTTTTGCTGCTGTGTTTTTCAGAAAAATAGGATCGTCGCACCACAGTGAAAAAATTTTTCGTTTTGGTTAGCCGGCACGAAACAAGCACCTTCATATTCATTCTGACCATGCAGCCAATTCGTTGTGTCGTGCCTTGTTTTCTGCGAGGTATGTGGAGCAGTGATTAAACAAACGGTGTTGTGCGTTATTGTGTGCCTGAGGTCAGTCTAAAGAAACAGCGTGCATGCATATATTATTCGATGGGTGAGTAAGAAATGTAATGCAAGAGATTTAGTTACATGTTGAGAGCAGTCTTAACATGGAATTGCGAAGCCAAGGTCTTCTGCTGTGCAACAGCCTTGTATTTGCACATGCCTGTCATGAAATGTCAGTATTCTCGCTTGCCTACCACGCATCTAAGCTTCAATTTATAATACTGTGTTGCTGGTGCATTCAAGAACTGGTGGATGGATGTACCTGCGGCAATGGCTCGTTGGTTAATGCGCTCGGCCACTGAGCTGCAGTACCTGGGTTCGAACCCGGTCGCAGTGGCTACGTTTTGATGGAGGCGAAACGCGCAAAAGTTGCCCATGTGCTGTGTGATGTCAGTGAATCTTAGATTCCCAGGTGGTCTAAATTCTTCCGACTACTGCACCTCTTTCTCTTTTTTCTTCTTTCACTCCTACCTTTCTCCTTCCATCATGCTCAGTTGAGGTGTCCACTAAGAGATGAGACAGTTGCTGCGCCTTCCCTTTCCTCAAAACCAATTTTCTGATAGATATAGCAGCACAGAGAAGCCTGCATAATAATATGCCATCACACTGACTTTCAATGTTCTTTCTTACAAGGCCATTCCTTCTTTACTCGCATCACTCACATGTGAAGTTGTCCTTACTAGTATATCTGGAACTTTGTAAGTTTCATTAAGCAAATACGTGTTCAAACATACAAGCGCAGAAAATGCCACCAGATAAACTGTGGCCTTGTATTCGTGTTAAATGCAACTCTGCTTGGTTATCCAGCCTCCGTACAGTGTCTAGTCAGCACATGCACTAAGTGATCTAGTCCAGTTTTAGACATGAAGATCCGGGTTTGACGGTAAATTTTACACAACAGTAGTGCATTTTTGTTTACTGCACCGCAGCGGTGGCCGAGTGGTTGAGCATCCGCCTCGCATGCGGGAGGCACGGGGTTCGATCCCCAGTGCCGCCGGGTACCCACCGGGGATACAATGGGTACAAGCTTTTCCCTGGCCTGGTGCTCGGCTTATTTAGGGTGAAATGCTTGGGAAATGGGTCTTTGACCCAACCTTGAGTAATCTAAAAATAACTTGTCTCATGGCGCTCTTTGGCTATAGATGCCTTTGCGCCATAAAAATCCACAATCATCATCATCATTTTTGTTTACTGCTGGCCACATGCATTTGGTCACAGATCAAGAGGTTGAGCCATTTGTTTTGTACTCCAGCCCCCCTTTTTCCTTCTTGGCTTCCTTGTACATGCAAGCTTACTCAGCGCCAAGTCTAACGTGCCTGTTGCAACCATGCCTTCTTGACAGCAAGAGCCCGGCCCAGATGCCAAGCTGCACCACCTGAATCTGCTGCCCAAGTCCCTGCAGTCGCACCTACTTAAGGTCTGGAACAGGGATGGCAGGCATCGGGACCTGGAGGACGTGTTGCAGGCCGTGGGGAATGACCCCCACTGCAGCGTGTACATCGAGGAAGGTGGGTGGAGTATTCATGTGATCATTGTAGAGGTATGGCATGGTACAAGAAGGTACAGCGTGGTGGCATGGCATAGCAGAGTATGGCATGGTATGGTGATGTATGCAGTGTTTAGCTTCCCAAAGCTGTGTGCAGAGTATGAGGGACAGTGCAGTGGAATGCTGTGCATCGAAATTCTAGCTGCCTGGCATTCTTTGATGTGCGCAGGCATTGCACAGTGCATAGGTGCTTTTGCATTTTGCTTTGACTGGTGTATGGCCCCCGTAGTCGAGATTTGATCCCGCAACCTTGGGCAGCCAAACTCCATAGCACTGAGCCGCAGCTGCAGGTCATCTTTGTTAGATTGCTACGCTTGTTATATCGTGCTTAGATGCAGCTGGGAGCTACAAGGTTAGTGGTGATGTCTCGTACATCTAATTGCTCGTGCCAAATGACTTAAGAAGTGTTACGACACTGAAGCTTTAAACTCAGTACCCCCTGTTGGTTGCATTCTGATGCTGCAGGATGTAGTCCCAATATAAAATGGGCATATGGGAACATGAGATAGCGTGCTTTACAGTGCACATGCTATAAGCACTATATTTAAATCAATCCTAAATGTACGCTTGCATTATGTACGCTATTTTCAGAGTTTAGCGTGTGCGACTCGTGCGTACGCTAAAATAACATTTTCAAATGGCGGCCCGCTTCGAAGCAAAAACTCTCGCTTTGGAGTAAATTAGTTGCTGGATATTTCAGTATGCTCACTGGTCACGGATAGGGCATGAGGCTTTCTCTGTCTGATCTCGCCTAGAGCAAAATCCATGAGCGGTAAATTTGCTTTCTTTTTTATTTCGAGTGATGATTGTGCTGCTCATAGGCCTAGAGAGCAATGTCAGTTTGTTGACAGAAATGGTTTCTGGTCTATAAACTGAATGGCTCCACTAGGCTGAAATTACCGTTGTGTCTCCATTTGCATGCGCTGAACTAAATGTGCAGGTGTGACAAAGAGCATAACGTCCCGCAAAATGCTTTGCGTTTAGCGTACGTAAGCGTGAATGCATAAAGGGCGTCTATTTATACTCTTTTCCAACCATATCTGCATATGGTAACTTGCTTTCTGTAGGTGGTTGAAGGAAGTGAGAAGTCTTCTAATGCAACCCTTTTTGTTTGTGCCTTGCTAGAAATGACTTAGCTTGATTTCAGCTGAAATTTGTTGCTTTGCTGTTCAGGTTGTCATCTATTTGTGTGCGAACAAGGGTCAGAAAATCAAACACCACACTGATTTTCGACCAAATCATGCAAGGTAAAAACAAAACAAGGAATGAAAGCAGCAAACAGCAGTCATAATATAACAGAAAGCATGCATACATGTTGAAAATACGTTGCCATGTTGGCGGCAGATTCCGTGAGTAGAGAAGATTACATTTTGGAAGGCACCATGTTTTGCACATTTAGTTTTTTCATTTGTAACACAAGGAAGCGAAAGGCTTTTCAAGGCAGATATGCGCAGAAGCAAGAAAACTGTTTACAGTGTATTCGAAGGTGTCATTTCCGAAATTCTTCTCTGAGCTAAATGCAAAAAAAAAAGGTATTTTTTGTGTCTTTGTGAGGGAAAGTGTGCCATACGTAAATTTTTGCGCAGTGCTTTGTGAAGTGTTTGCAGCTGGCGAACATGACTTGATGACATGTGCAAGCAATTACCAGAAACAATCACCACTCCTGTCTTTCTCTTCTCGTCTAACAGCTGTGTCCAGTATTGTGTGGCGGTCGAGTTGGGGCCAGACTGCGAAAGGCATAATCACAGCAGGTAAAAAAACTTGTTGGCTCACTTCAAGTGACGCTATTGGTCGATTGCTTTGCTACCTATTGGTACTGAATTCTGGTTGATGTGAGGAACCGTTAGTTCAGTTATGGAATTCAAGTGAGGCTGTTGGAGAATTGTTTCTTAATCAATTATTTGATTGGCCAGCTTTTTACATTAACTAAAGCCGTGGATAAGTTGCTCAGTTTATGTGATGCTGCTGGTTGAGCAGTCAGTTACTTGTTGACATGATGAGATAGTTAAAGCAATACTGGGGATAAATTGTTCGTTTGAACAGTTGATCTGCTCGCTTCTAGCAGTGCAAAAAATCAGTAAATTGTTCACCTATTCAATGTGATCATGTGCTCTGTTCAGGTGATGCTAGCGATTACTTGCACTCAGTTCTATTTGTAAATCATCTCTAACGTGAGTGTATATCCGGGGCCTTTCGTTTGTGGGTAAAACTCAATTTTTTGATTTTTGCACTTGATGTGCATTCCATAAAAATTGAAATAAACCTAATTTCTACCCAAAAATCTGCCTTGCCAAAAAGTGGCTGGCCAGCATAAACTGCTGAAGGTGCTATATGGATACTAGCCGATACCGTAGATTTCAGAGTGGTGTCTTCAGTTTGCTCGGTTCAATTCATGTTCAATCCAGGGCCTGCTATTGGCAGTCATAAACTTTTCTTTGCCCTTGCCGTCCACGGTGCTAGGTCTCTTCAGGATGACTTTGCATGGTGCCTTTTAGAAGCAAGTTCCCAGAAGACAGGTCTGACTTACGAGTGCTTTATCGTTGCCTTATCTTAAATCCAAATTTTGTCGCCGTTAGGACATCAGTATTAACAGGTGACCTGATGCCTTCATAACACTGCTGTATCAGGAGTTGCCCAAAAGCAATGCATCCCAGCGTTAGCGCCGTTTTATTTCAAAGTAGCAGCTGCAACATTTTGAGGAATATTTTTTTTTTTTGTGGAAAACGTGCTAACGCAGGTAAGGCTTTCATGGAAACGAAAATTATGCTAATACAGTTGGTAACACCCATTACAAAAATTGTAATTAGCAAAAAGAGCAAAAAGAAACAACAAAAACTGATATGGCAAACATTTTTTTCTGCTGCCTACAATTTATATAACTCGGCTATGAGAATGATCGTGTTTTTGTGTTGCAACTGAGTGAGCAGTCATGATTGTATTTATGATCTTTTTTATTGGAAAAGATAAACCACAAGGAATCAATTTCATAGAAAGGTTTGTTGGAAAGCCCAGTTTTCAACTTCAGAAGTAGCGCGTCGCCCACATTTTTTTCCGAGTTGCAAGAAAAGGTTAAACATTAATCCTGGGAAAAAGGGCTCTAAGGATATCCAATTCTGTCGTAACTTTGCCATTTGTCATTACATGTGGAGTTGAGTGTCAATAATTTGAACTTGAAGGGGCTAGGAAGTTGGTTTTAATTATGGAGACTTTGCATTAACAGGAGCCTTTTTGATACACTTGATGTTGACACGGCCAAAGTTTCAGTTCAAATTAAGTGTATTTGAATTAAAAAAGAGCTCACTGTATAGCACTTTTCTTACTGTGTAAGGGTTTGAGAGGACATATATCTTGTTGCATACTGTCACTGTATGCCATGTAAAAGGGGGCTCGAGGTTTTCAAGTTATGCTTATTTTTATGTTTGCAAAAGAAATAATAAAAACTTGATTCTGATGTTTACTATAATTGTCAAGTTTTTGCAAGCTCACAGTGTTGTGAGAAAAAGCGTCATCATAGCACTATTTTGTTATATTTTATTGCTTTTGGTAAGAGTGGAGTGCCGTCTCTTGTTAATTGTGGTGTACTTTAATGGGATGAATGGTGCTTTTTTTGGGGGGCAAAACTCTAGCTACTGCCGGACTGTCAGCCTTGTGATCCTGCTGTCAGGTACAGTAAATGTTGTGCCTGTCTGCCTTTGAAGGCTTGCAGAGCGACTGAATGCCTGAATCGTATTCTTCATTTCACATCTTTCAAAGAAAAAAGTGACCACATGATACATAGGATGTTCTGCAGCTATAGCTAGGAGCTTCTTTGAAGGTCTGCTCTCCCAGTCACACAAACATGGCCTCACCAAGATAATGTGGGTGATAACTGCCCCTTCTATGTTCCCAGATCTCAACTGTCCACTAAGGAACTCATGGTGGCATGCGTTTAGTGTCTTGAGGAGGGTTACGCTAGAATGAAAGGTACAGTGAATGTTGTGCAAAAGCTTCTGCCTCTTCACGACTCTTGATGGTTTGCAGAGCGACTGCTAGGAACACCGCAGTTTTTGCGTGGATGTGCACCACGTAATACCACGAAAGGCGATGCAGCTGTAAAAATTGATGGGTGATCATACGATGTGATGCAACAGACCTGCATTAGCAGTATTGGTTGCACATTTTGCTTTTACATTGGCCACGTTCCCATTACATCTTTGGATTTGACTTCACCGTTGGTTTTTATTTCTCTGCTGCGTGGGCCTTTGGCGGGTGGAAGCTTCTGGTGGCTGGAAGTGGGCGGGTAAAGGAGAGTGGTGGCTTGCAGGGGGGAGATGAATTTTTACTGATGGGTGCCACTTTCGTGCACGCTTATGCACACACTCACATGCACCCACGCACGCAGGTACACGCACACGCACATAGCGTCTTTTTCTCCGAAAGAGGACTGTACCTCTAATGCTGTAAAAGCATTGCTTAATATTACACAAGTTCTCTTTGCTGGCTTGTTGCAGGGTTCATGATATCTGGTTCTTTCCTGGATGGAGCTGTTTTTATTGTGCTGTTAACATTTTAAGATTTATGCATATTAAAGGGATACCGAGGACAAATTTAAGTTGGCCTGTAACAATAATTACTGCGTGCTAGTGATAAAGAGTCTTCTTTCACTGAAAACGGAGCCTTTATAAGCTAGAACAGGCAGAAAAACGGCTGGTGTTCAACGTGGCTTGAACGTAGTTATACGAGTGAAAGCTCTCTTAAGCATGGTCTCCGCTGTCGCAAATGAAATGTCAAGGTCAGGTACACAGTGGTCATAGTCTTATGATCACTTGGTCATACTACCTTAGCTTGGGCCATATCACCATGCCATTTAAGTTCGGTTTGACCTTGTGAGGCATTAAAGGTCACTGTCGATGTGGTGCCCACCGTCTCATATCAAATGTCAAGGTCAGGTACACAGTGGTCATAGTCATATGGTCACACAGTCATACTGCCATAGCTTGGGCCATACCACCATGCAATTAAGTTCGGTTTGACCTTTTGAGGCATTAAAGGTCATTGTCTCATCCACATCGAAATTGGAAGTTGTACTTCAAGGAGCAGAGCTTTTGCTCTAAAAATGCAATACAGGTATCTCACTTATTGGCCATTTTTGGAAGCTGCAGTGACGTCAAGACAACTCTTTTGTTTGGTCCTAAAGAACCTCAGGCTATGAGGGACACCGTAGTGGAGGGCTCTGGATAATTTCGACCACCTGGGGTTCTTTAACGTGCACTGATATCGTGCACAGTACATGGACCTCTAGCATTTCGCCTCCACCAAAATGAGACCGCCACGGTCGCGATCGAACCCGCGTCTTTCGGGTCAGCAGCCGAGCACCATGACCACTGAGCCACTGCAGCGGCTCACAAGTCTTTCACGTGTGGACCCCAAGTCTACGCTACATCACGATTCACTTCCAAATGGTGATCACGGGGTCTTCTCTATCACCTTGAAATGCCAATCACTTATAGACTCTATTCACTCAGATTTGGTGGCTGGCAGGAGGCTCCTGCTTGGCAGCCCTGTACCCCACCAGCTGCCTTACTTTTGTGAGTTTTAAAACTAAAAGCTCAAACTGAGGGCTGCTCGCAGCCCAAAAGGTATTGACAGAATTCCCCTCCACCACGCCGTCAGGCGGGTAATCAACATTGAATTTGCCAGACAACAGGATTGTCTTGCTCCTATGGCTGCGCCGTGATGTGGCCACCATCTTGTTTCGCGCCATGGTTGCCTGCATAAGCGTGCCGTGCAGTTGGCATCACGTGAATAAGCTCTATACTAGTAAAAGGTTTCTCTGGGTTTGCTGTTGAGGGGTGATGTTATAGTCCTGGCTTATTCGTCAACGGTCTTATGTTTCTGCTGCTTGACCATCTTTTTCTTCAGGACTGTGGAACGCAATTTATTATGGGAGCAAGAAGGTCATCAAGATGCTGAAAAGCCTGACCACTGCACAACCAAGTAAGTTTGGATGTCCGCAGGTAGATGTATAGAACTATGCATTAAACAGTAGTATGTTAATTTGACTGCTTTTCTTTACCATAACCTACCTCATCTGTGCATACTTCACTCTCTGCATGTGTTTTCATGTAGTTAATACACTGTAAGCTGAGGCATAAATGGCAGTGTACATGGAATAATCAAGTCGGTAATACGATACACCCTGTAAAACCACTCTTATGAGAACGGAAGTCATGCACACATCAAGAACTTATCATTGAAGTGATATGTCGTCTTCACATTGGGCACACACATCTTGCATACAACTTTACCCTGACTAAACGAGAAACTTACGTGTGAACCTTTTGGAGATGTGGTCACCACAAATCACATTTTATGTTAGTGCATAAAACTCGAGAAATTTAGGCAAAAGCATTTCCCATAATTTTGTGATGAACACATCCCATTGCAGCCTGAGTTGCTCCTTGGGGAAAAAGCACTCGTTAACATTGCCTGTGCTTTTAAGTTTTTAAAAGAAGCAAAGCTTCTGAACAGATTATGAGATGTTAAATCATTTTAGTCCTTTCCCACAGTGCAGACACATTAACCTTGGGTTTGGTGCTTGACCTCAGTTGCCAGTGTGCCATAAAACCCAACACAATACAACTCTCTCCTTATGTTTTGTTTGATGTACATATTAGTCGGATGCAACTCAAGACTAAGTGGCAAATGGCCCTCAGAACAGGGAGGGCGGGCTCTTTCACCCATCACGTTGACCTATTGTCAATGAAAATGTCTCAGCCTATTGCAGTATTATGCAGCAGTTTGTAGTGGTATATAGTATTTTTACAGTGGTTGTGTTTTGCTGTAAAAATGAAGCACAGCCCAGCTTTGAAGCCAGGAACAGTCAGTGTAAATTTGAAGGCGATCTCTTTCACGCTGGCTGATAAAAAGCACTAAATTTTTTCAGGTAAGACAATCCCTCATTCTCCCTAAAAATTGCCGGTGAAGGATACAAGAATAGAAAAGTCTAATCTCATGCATTTTGTTCAGTCTTCTTGCAAATATGAAACGTTGTAGAACACTTTATCTGAGTAGGTTTGCTCGAAAGTGGTCACCTTCAAATTGATTCCAACTGCACATACTGTACCATTTTGATGCCCCTTAAAGTAGGTCCCCCGATTAATATATGCACGCGTACTTATTGGTAAAGCACACAAAACTATCAGTCTTAGCTCTCTTGTAAGCAAACCTCAAGCATGCATACGTTTCTGCTGTGTTCCTCGTGCGGTTTGTGCGGTGATGATCTTATTTGCTGTCCAGTGTACAATGCAGAAAGGTGTCGTTGTTTGCTTCCCTCAAGAAGACAGCAGCTCCTTACAGTTCCCTTCAGGACATTGTTTACTCGAGCAGAAAACAGTGATGTAGAAAGGAGGCCGCATGCCTTCTTTTCAAGTTCTTCCAGGACTCGGATCTGGACTGTTATAGGTGATTGTTTATAGCAATGTGGATCAGTCAGGACTCAGGTATGTGCCTGATTTGTGGACCTCATTGAACATTTAAGTGTTCGCTATGGTGGAGCAACTGCCGGCAGAGTCTGCAAGGCTAACCTCACCTGTAGCTTGCAATAACCTCAACCTCAGCCGAGGGACAACAGCCAAAAATTCACACGTCCCTCTCTTGTACGCACTGCAAACATTGGGAATGAAAAATGCAGAGTCGTTTGCTGTTGCACTGGATCAGACTCGACTAGTAGTTAGCGCTGAATTAGTGATCCCTGGCCTCTTACGTTCTTGTGCTTGCAGGTCTCAAGACATAACGGCTTTTCATCGCAGAGGATGTGCACCGCCATTTCTGCAGCTTTCGTTTAGAGCACAGACAGCACATGTCGGAACATTCTCAGCATGTTTCATTGTGTTGATTGTTGTCCTTTGTTTTCACAAAGCTGTGATAGTTCGCACTCACGACATAGTCACGATGTCTAACCATCACGGAGTGAAAGGGACACTGCCATAAGATGGGACATTTATGTTTGTTTCATAGTTTGCGTGTATGTAGAGTGAACTGTTTGGCTGATTAAAATTCCATATTATAAAAAAAATGTGGGGGGAAGGAAAGGGCACATTTACAATGTCCAAGTAGGCCCAGGGAGAAATGAATCGTGTTCTGCTTACTGTAAGGAACCAGTTTGGTCTCAGAGGAGCTTGCACGATGTGCCTTTGTTATTCACACATCGTGCAGTTGGCAGAGCTTTGGACAAGTGTTTTAGAGACAAGCCACTTATTTCGTGCACGCTGTGCGTTGCAATGAAAATAAAGAATGAGTTAGCTTCAAAGTTGTCTGTGTCTGTTTTCTATTCTTTACCTTACGACTTTTATGATAAATGGTGCTCATTCCATGCTGTCATCTAAACGTAAAGCATTCTTTGCATAGCTACAACGAATTCTGAAGATGATGCAAGAGAGAATAGGGACAAAGAAGGCATATGGGAACGACAGGACCAGTGCCAACTTGAGAATAATCTACAGTTATGAAGCAACTAGCCCAAACCAAAGTATTCTTTCCATCGCATTCACTGAACCACTTGTATATTCCAAGCATGGAAGAAGCACCTGATTGCAAAATTTTCCCCTGAACAGTGACCAAGCGTGGATAAGTTTGTTTAAAATATATAGTCATAAACATGCATTGTCCATGCACATAGACAAGGCCTTGACACTTAACTGATATTTACATATTTCTTAACTGATGATGAACTTTTTCTTGCATGGTGACGGGCTTAAAAATGCAGTGAGAGCACTGCGTGAAGGTGCCCGTGTTTTAGAACGAAATCTCTACTCCTCCCATACAAAGGTGAAGGTCACGCGGCTATAAAATTTGACCTTCAAACCAGCAGGAGCGGAGGCTTAGCTCTGATGTCGTGGCACGTGACTCACCGCGCATCGCCACAGCTGCGCGCATTGAGCCAACGGTGCTCGTTCGCGTTGCAACTATCAAATCGCACGACTTGCTGCGCCTCGCCACAGCTACGTATGCGGAGCTGACAGCACTCCTGCAACTGCTGGAAATTGTGTGACGCACCGTGACGCAAAAGCGCGTGGCATGTGCTTACCTTAACAGAGCTTTCGCTCATCTTACTAGGTTCAGCCGGGTTGAACTACAGCTAATTTATTGGACAAAATTCATGGCAAATTTGAAAGCAAACGGGTTTCTGCAAGTTTAATGTGCATAGTGTAACGAAGCAGTGTTGAAACAGTTGGAGTTGCGTGCTGTCATACTCACTTGCATATTTCAGCTAACACTTTCCAGTGTGTGCGTAAAACAACGTAACTTGCAAAACACCTGAATGGCCTGTACATTTCAGTAGCAGCCTGACTACGCCCACTGCAGGACAAAGTTCTCTCCCATGTCTCTCCGATTGGCCCTGTCCTGTACCAGCCGTGGCCACCGTATCCCCGCAAACTTCTTAATCTCATCCGCCCAGCTACCTTTCTCCCACCTCCTGCCACACTTGCCTTCCCTTGGAATCCAGTCCATTACTCTGTGTTATTTGTTCACTACACTGTACATTGGCTTTCATCTTCAAACACTGCTTGAGAGCATGTTATGCATTTTTAAGTCTTGACTCAATGCTGCCCATATGCTGTTTGTGCAGTGTAGTCCATTGTTTTGCACAGCAGATAGGTAATATTGACGTAATGACTGACCTCCAAGTTCGAACCCAAACATTACTTTTTTGCTAAAATGCATGTGGTTTTTTTTTATTGAAGGATAAACGTCATGTTTCTATTCGAAGTTTGAATCAGAAGTGAAACCTAACACAAATTGAATGAGCATTGCTCTTCATACTGAACTACACTATATCCAACTTGCCAGATAAAAGCACGTGTTTTTTATCGAAGCACCCATGTTGACAGCTAAACTGCCCTTATGGCTGAAAACCAGAATATCTCTGTATGCTTCACACATCTCCATACTTAATACAAGAGTCTTTTGAAGTTGGAGGTTCAAGTGTGGCATATTCGTGCGACACTTCCAGCAAGTGGTTGACAAACGCAATGTCCGATATGATGTCGGGATCGGAGTCGCGACGTTGGCCGTTGTGACCATCAACACTCTGGGGTTCCGTCCATTCAGCTCTGGGTGAAATGCGGCTGTGGAAGAGGGCTGCTGTGTCGCTGGTGACGAACGTGACTGAGTCATCCTCTTCGTCGTCCGGGGTCAGCGGCAGCGGTCTTCTGCCACGTCTTGCAACTGGTGGCAGTCCAGATGCCTTGCCAACACAAGGGCAGGGAACTTTTCGCCTGTTTTATAGAATAATGCAAGAGCTTTAGCAACAGCAACTAAACTTTCCTCTTGGATATTCATTTCATCCTTTGGCTCTGACACTCTGCTGAATAATCCTCACCAGAAAGCATGCCAGCTTATTGTAGATGCGCTGCATTTTTGCTGAATGTTAATGCTTGGATGTGTGCTCTCTTTGTAATGGCTCAAAAAAAAGACTTGCAACCTTTCGTACGGCATACTTTTGTAAGCATATGCATAGCTCCATCTGTTCTCATTCTAAAAACAGGGCACGCAAGACAAGGACGACAGAAAGGAAATGTCCGTCGTCCTTGTCTTCTGTGCGCTGTATTTAGAATGAGTGCATACCAACTCGTCCAGGCTTCTACTTTGTCCATCTGTTCATGGACTAGGAAAACACAATGGCCAGTAAAGATGACAAGTAGCTCCCTTAATCCAACCTAGTTGCACTTAGGAGTCTTTGTGCCTCTGATGGCATTTGCAAAGCGGTTAATATTCAGTGATGCGATCTGCGTGACAGCTTGGAAGTTCAGCTGCAGATAATTTTGAGCAAAACAAACTGTTTGAGCATTAGGAGACAATAAGAATATTTACCTTTTCCAGAAAAGGACCGACAAGAGTATTGCCACAGTGGCTATAAGTGGCAATGCTGCATCTGGAGAAAGGAATAAGCTGCGGTTACAGCCTGAATATGGGTATATAGTTAATTGATTGCAATACTTGCATAAAATCAGTTGCCATGATAATGTCCAGCTGGCTTTTGGTTGCTGCGAAGCTGCTGCACGTTTGGAAGCCGCTGCAGTTTTTGCCAGCACATCTGAAGAATATAGCATTTTTTTCAGCATTTTTTTTTTCTCTTGCATGAATGTCTCCGCTCGCAGTACCTGCTGTCTAGATCTGCTGCTTAAAACCCTTAAGGCTTGATTATAAAGCTAACATCGCATTTATCAAAACATGCAAGTGATAAAAAACAGCCGATGGAATTTTTGCTCACCTATCTTTTCACTGATGTTGAATATGGACACCTCGCAAAGTTTGGTAACGCCGTGTATGTCAACGCCTCGGACCTTAGCCGTGACCTTTCCATCGTATATCCAGACATTGCCTGCAGATTCAAAGTTGTCCTGTCAGTGTCTTGTGACCAGTCACGTGCAGTAAACATCGACTAGGCGGTCTTGTCTCGCACCTTCAAGGTCATCTCTTTCAGCTGTCGGGAATCCATTGCTGTTATCCGTAAGGAGGTAGTAAACAACATTTGGCTCTGGAAAACGTAGGTTCTTATCAGAGAAGTTCAGTTGCTACAGTGCAGCAAGTGAACAGCTCAAAGGGTCCCTGAAAAGGGTGTTTGAGGTTGTCTATAGAATGCTCGCATTATGTAGAGCATAGGCCAACGAGCCGCCGATAATTCACAAGACAATTTTTAAAAACTCCCGCTTCCGCGTCTAGCGGCGACCTTCGGTGCTGGGCTTTCGCCCAAATCCACGCTCGTTGCGTCAGCAGCCTACTGCTAGGCTGGTTCGCGCGCGTCAAAATCCGGCGGGGGAGGGGGGAGGGGGAGTGTGAGGGAGGCACATCGCATCTTTTTGAGACCCCTTGCACAGCCCCTTTAACGTGAACCTCGTCCGCGCTCTGCGCATTCAGTGCGTGATGCTGCACACCACCTCGCCCTGCACATTCATGGCATGCTTTGATCAAGCTTCTATACATGCCATATCTTAATGCATTTTGTGGCTTTTCTGGGGCCCCAACGCATCACTACATTTCAAAACACATTTGAAACTTAAGCGAACCTGCAAGCTCAAAAGGCAAAAATTTGCGCTTGTGCTGACGTCACTTCCTGTTTCCTTGACGTCAAATTCATATACGAACAAGGCGGGAGGTTCGAAACAAATTTTGCCCCTTGGTTACGGAAAGACAGTGGTAAAGTAGACAGAAAAAAAGGCGCAGAAGCTGGCGGATCTCTAGTAAGGTTTTAAAGTTTCCTCACGTGGTTCGGATACGACCCGAGTGAGGCCGATGTCGACTGGAGGGTTGAGGAAGAGTCTCACTGATGCCAACGTCTCGTTGACCTCGGAAGGCATCGAGAAACAAGTGCTGTCGTCCGAGTCCCATATCACAGCTGCGTTTTCACTAACGATGTCTTCGTGTCCAAGAACCACCAGACTGTAAGCGGCTGCGGGACACCACAGCCCCGTTACGGAGGCCACATGAATTTCCAACGACCACGACGGACTTGCAGACAAGTTACGCACAAAAACGTTTATGAACTAACCCGAAAACTGTTTACGGCCTCTGCTTCTAGCATACTATACCTCAGCGCATTTGCACCGGACAAAAGCAGGAGCAGGCAGGTGAGGTAGTTTATCATGAAGAGCAAAAGCGCGAAACGGGACGAGACTGAGGCAGGCGACAATACAGGGCGGTGTTGCCCAGTGTTGTCGCCTGCCTCAGTCTCGTCCTGTTTTACGGTTTTGCTCTTCATGATGTCATACCAACTGGCCTACACCAAAGTCCTTCTGAGGTAGTTTATGCAAAGGCACAAACGTTTTCGACACTAAACAGCCACAAAGTTCAGGCTTCGCTTCCAGGCCGCAATAGACCACACAAATTCACCTACAGTTCCATTATTACTACAATTGTTATTACGATTAGTTCACTACCCCTAGGCATGGCAAGCAAAACGAAAAGTCACCGTTATGCAACTCTTACCGCGCATAACGGGCTGCGCACTCGATTACGAGTAGAGCGGGAACCAAAATAGACCAGTGCGCAAACCCAATACGAATCAACACCACAGCTTACCGCCCAGACCCAGGGCTGTCGGAAGACGGCACAGTACGACGGCCAGCACAGCTACTAGCATCATCTTGAAGGAATGAACTGCCGCAAATTGGCCCGCGTCGCCGTCCTGTCACGATAGCGGGAGGTTCATTTCCTTGGTGGAAGCATTTCCCGTCACTTCGGAAGGTCAGATAAGGCGGCCACGCAGGGCAAGCCAGACCAGAGTTAAAAAAGACAAAACGTCAATGCGCTGTGTGAAATGAACGATATTTATTCAGGATCTGTTGGCAGAGGTCCAAGGTGGGGGCGCTGGGAGCTGAAAATGAAACTCATGACGAATTAATAGCACTGCACATGAATGACACATGCTTGAGACTACAGTGAGGCCATAATGCCCTTATCAGGTCCTTCGGTAGTAGTGAACAGCTACTCAAGCTACACAGGACACTAGTCTTGCAGTAAGCTGTATGCAAACACTACTCGAACAAACAAAGCAACTGGCTAAGGCCCAAATTTGTTTATTAAGAAAATCAAGACACTTCGAGCTTAACAAAAAAATGGCACAAATGTGACATACAGCAAAGCCATTCTGGTCAAAAAATGGAAAGATGCTTGGAATTAATATATGGAGGAAATCCACGATGCAATGGAGGAGGCAGGTACAGGAAAAAAAAAAGAAAGATCCAGAATGCCTTTGCTGCTTACTCATACACCAACAATAAATGAGGCAATGGCAATGCAAACAAAGGAAACAATGTAACCATTACCGCTGTGGATGCTGAAAGAAAAACCCTAAAAAGAAGGGGACGGGGAAAAAAAAAAGGCTCGCGATGCAGATTTTCCTGATAATCCTTTTCACCGAACGCGAGACGATGCGGGTGCAAGATGCAGGAGGACACGCGAGCATTCCACCGCGGCAACGCTGATGATGAAAAATGTAGATTCCGAGGCGACATGTTTTTCGAAATGCTTACGCCCCATAAAGAGAACAATCATTCTCAACGGCATTTCGCTCGAGCCAGACGTTTACAAATGAAGGGACATCACTCTTGACATTTTGCCACATTTGCAATTGTTGACAGCCTTTTTTTTTCCAGAAATCATTTTTGCTTTTTCCTAGTCATGAAGATTCCATTGCCGTTCTTAACAAGAAGGCTGTGTGCCTCATTTCAGTGCACTTGCACTAATACAGATGACTTAAAAAGAAGTTCAATACTCTTGCAGTCACAACTGTTGGAATGACACAAGAGGCATGCAATCCATTTCTGCCTAAGGCATCTTCCTTTGGCGACAGCACATTGCCTCATTCAAGAATACACGTCACTGTACAAAGCGTCAACTTTTCCCAGGAGATCTTGACTACTGCGAGCGAGCATGTCTACATTTTGTGAAGTGTCATTATACAAAAAAAATTAGAGGGAGGCCAATAGGAGCCTTTCGAGCCTAGTGTTTTTTTTTTTTCCATCCAGCTTCAATTTCTCATCCATGCTCAGACAAGGGGGCCTTCAGTGCGTCATGAACAATAACAAAAGGAAACAATGGGTGGTGGTTTCACATCTCAATGACAGACATGCTTGTTGCTGCCCCAAAAAGCCACGACTTGTCAGGCTGCAGTGGCAGAGAACCGCGAGGAGCCTTGCATGCCGTGTGCATCTTCAGTACCGCCTGACCCCTCCACCGCCCATATACCGATTTCCAGCGCCTCCAAAGCTTCCACCGCTGCCCATGCCAGAGTGGGCCATCATACCAGAGCCACCAGCTCCCGAACTGTAACCCTGAGAACCCTGACCCATGGAACTGCCTCCTATGCCTCCACGCGCTCCTAAGCCGCTTCCTGTTGACCAGCGGTCCGGTTGTGAGGACCAAGACTGGCTATGGCCCGAGTCGGGCTTGCGGCCATCAGAACTCCACGAGCTTCCTGCTACCCCGGACGATGAGTAGCCGCCTCTACCCCCTGAGCTCCAATGATCTCCCCCGCCTCCGGACGCCTGGGGACCTCCAAAGCGGGCCCCTCCATACGCTGCGCCAGCTCCCGAAAAACCTTCTTTTGAGGGAAAGCGAGGCTCCATCCTTCGCACTGGCGGTGACTCACGAGGCACCCTGTCTCTGGGGGCCCTGCTACCACGGAACTCTCTGTCAGCGCCAAAGTCTCCAGACCGGTCAAAGCGCCGGTCATCTCGGTCAGTGCCACGGTCATAGTCTCGTCCAGGCCCCATGTGGGGCCTCTTGCGGTCTCTCCAGAAGGCGTCCCCACCAGCCTCCATGCGGCCGGGAGGCCCAGCTCCCAGCACACCGCCAGGCTCGTCGTCGTAGGGGCGCTTCACTGGCCGCCGCATCAAGCCTGGACCTTCACCAAACTCTGCGGCCCGGCCCATCTTGCGCTGCCGAAGTTCTTCACGCTCACGTTGGATTCGCTCCCGTTCAAGGCGCTGCTTCTCACGCTCCAGGCGCAAGAGTTCAAGACGTTCTCGCTCCAACTTCTCACGCTCAACACGGAGGCGCTCCCGCTCTCGCTCAATGCGGAAGGCCTCTTCACGCTGCCTGCGCTCGAGCTCTCTAGCGCGGAACGATCCGCCATCTTCAGCCCTGCGGAAAGGCTCCCTCTGGTCTCTGAAGTCAGATCCCATGCGTCCACGGAATGGTGCTCGGAAGAATGGCCTTCTGATAAATGGCCTCCTGAAGCCACGCACAGCCCGGAAGCCCCGGATAAATGGGCGGAAGAAACGGCGACGCACAAAACGCTCTCGTGAGTGGCTTCGACTCCGCCTTCGCTCCTTGCTGTCCCTGCGCTTGCGGTCTTTGCCCTTCCCTTCCTCATCCCCTTCGCCCTCTTCTTCCTCTGCATCTTCCTTTTCCTCAGCTGCTTCCTCTGCAGCTTCCTCGTCCTCGGCCTTTTCAACCTGGTCATCATCTTTCTCAGCTGCAGCCTTCTTTTCAGCAGCCTCCTTGGGCTTCGCTGCCACCTTGGCTGCCGCAGGCTTTGCCTTGGCAGCAGGCTCCTTTGTCTCCTTAGCCGGAGCAGCGGCCTTTCCAGCTGCTGCTGCTGCTCCAGCGGCGACTCCGGTCTTGGCCTCAGACTTACGCAGGGCGCCCCCTGGCTCATGCCTGGTACACTCAACTGAAATCATCTTCCCATTCAGTTCAGTACGATGCAAGTGCTGGATGCATTTGGCGGCCTCCTCGGCTGTGCTCATAGTCATGAAGCCGTAACAGCGTGCACCAGGTGTCTTGGCATTGGTGACAATCTTGGCCGAGGTCACTTTGCCGTACTTGCCGAACAGCGCCTTGAGGTCGGCCGCACGGGTAGTATTGGAGAGACCGCTCACCCACAGGTTCCGCACGGGCTCCTTGTCCGCGGCGGCAGCAGCTGCTGCTGCCTTCGGAGCCGCCTTCACCGCTTTGCCGGCAGCTTTCGCGGTCTTCGGTGTAGCGGCCTTTTTTGGCTCAGGTTTGACTCCCTCGGCAGCTTCTTTCTTAGCGCTCTCCGCCGCAGCCTTCTTCGCGGCTGCCGTCTTTGGGCCGGCAGTTGCTTTGGGAGTTTCGGTGCCCGCGTCAGCCTCCTTGGCTTCGTCCTCTTCAATGTCCGCGTCCAAGTCGTGGTTATCGTCGGCGTGCACGATCAAGGCCTGCTCAGCCTCGTGGCCGGCGTCCTCGTCCTCTTTCGACGACTGCTGCTCCTTGGCGGCGTTCTTTTTCTCAGGCTTATCACTGTCGCCTACATCGCCGCCTTCCAATTCTTCATCTTCCCCTTTGGGGTCGGCTTCGCCGTTGTTCACCTTTTCGTCGCCGCCCTCGTCTTCGTCCTCCTCGTCCACCGTCTCGATCTCAGCCTCCTCCTCGTAGTCAGACTCTCCGCCCTCGTGCGCATCGTCATTGCTCTGAGTCTCAGACTCGTTGTCGTGGCTCAACTTCTTATTCACGCGCTTCGTGGCCGCTTTCTTGGCGGCTGCCGCGGCAGCCGGCGTCGCAGTCTTCACCGGCGTCGTGTCCACCGGCACCTCGAACTCGTACGTCTCGGCGTCCTCGCCATCGTCGCGGAGCGCGTGCGAAAGCCGTTCGATGAGCGCAGCCTTCACGCCTGTCTTGTCTAGTCCGCGCTTCTCAAGTTCGCTGCGCAGTTCAATCACTCGCAGCTCGGACATGGTTTTCTTCGTCGTTAGGCCTACGCTATCTGCCGTAGGAGCCATCTTGGCTCGTCGGTTCTGAAGCCGCCGCTCTCACGGCGCACACGAGGGACACAAAAAAGTCGATCGCGGAGAGGAAATGTCAGGACGCACCTGTTCCGAGACCCACGCCCGGAGATAGTTGTCGCTTTTGGGAACAGTCAACGACGGGGAAACGGGGCACACAAGAAACCAGAAACGACGTAGTACAATACCACCACCGCAACAGATTCCACGCACGCCTCAACAATGGCGCACACTGATTCAACGCCGTCGCAGGCTGTGATTGGCTGGCTCGAGCTGAGCAAAGAAAGGAAATTAAATGCAGCTCGTTGCGCATTTCCTTGCAGTGACAAGGACGTAATAAATTTTTTGGCTTAAAAACTGAGCATTTTGTCTACAAGAAAATATTATATTTTGAACATTAGCATTGATAATTTGACACGTGATTGCACACAAATGTGCGCGGTTAACTTTGGCGGCGCTACTACTTAGTCTACTTCACGCTTAAGAGTTTTACTATTTTGCTACTTGCCGCTGTCATACCTCCACGTCTGCCACCTATTTCAATATGGCGCTGCTTAGGAAGGGACTTCTGAGTTTCGAAGGCGTTAGGATCAAGCCGGGCAGCACACTACTTGCCTTTTTGGAAAACTTGCGCGATAACGAAGATTACGAGGAAGCCCTGCGAAAGCAAGCAGAAGAGTCCCTAAACTGCGATGCCACCGGCATACCGTTCCAGCGGCTACGTTCTCTCCGCGACGCTGTACGTGCCTCCGCCGGCAGCGCACCCGTATACTTGCACAAACTTTTGGAAGGCTCAGAGGTCTGTTATCCCAGTCCCGTGACGCCTCCCCGCAACCCTGAACTCGAAGCGCGCGTGCAGAAGCTCAGGGCGCAACAGCAGAACCGGGAATACAACCGCATGACGTCGGATGTGGATGTTTGTCGTAGTGGGTATGTATCATGTTGTGGTTGCGGCTTCTCGGTTCATGTAAGACCGTTGAGCCCTACCCTGAAATTTTCAGTGTAGCTGACATCACTTTTCTACTATAGTGAAAGTTTTAGTGTAGAAGGGTGTACCCGTGATTTCGTGCTTGGAGATTGGCACCGCGAATTCCATCGTAACGTGCTTGTGCGATGTCCACCTCTTTGGCGTGGTATCGTGCGCAGGCCCGGTGGCAGGCTGTACAAGCGAGACCATAATAATGGCGGTCTATTTACTGTCAAGACAGGCGGCGACTGGCCAACCGGTCGCAGACGCGTCGGACGATTTCGTCGGAAAGAGGCGGGGCTGGTGTCTGGCCCGTGGGCTCTTGCGCTACCTGACTAGTTGCTGTCCTAGCTGGTTGGCTACCACGCTTGGTGTCGCTCGACGGGCCGCGCGTCATCTCACGGACTTCTGGGCCGCATCTCGAAAGCCCTTTCGCCGGACTGACACCGCGTTTCTTTGGCGGGAACGGATTTGAGCGAGTCTTTCATGCCCTGTCTAGACAGTGACCTGAACTTCCTATTCCACAGCGCCCGCCAATCAGGAAACAAAGTTGCAAATAAATTCGGCCGGTCTGAGTCTTGCCTATGTGGCTTCTTGTCGTTTTCTAGGCTTCCAAAAGTTTCCTTCAAAGCATAAATATCCTGCTCCGTATGTTTTTTTTGTTATCTGTTTCGGCCAGGCATCGAAGCTGAAGCGACTTTTTGATTTCATGATCGTCACCCGCTCACGTGTCTGCGCTGCCAAGGCACTGCGGTTCTCACCGCAGCACAAACACTCGCTCAACGTCCCTCGCAACCGCAGGTCCTCTGGGTCACATGTCAGCAATAGCAGCACAGTCTGTCTTAATACGTGGATTCCGCACTCCGCGCCATCTTGCGCGAACTGGCCAAGAGTCTGAAAGAAGAGGAAACAGCAGAAGCTAAACAAGCATAGTAGTCTTTTTTCCTGTTTCAACAAATTGAATGTGAACACCTTCGACAGATATCCGTCTGTTTGGGTTTGCAACGTACAGACTGTTGCAAGGCTTAACGCACACTATGCGAAAGCTGTTTGTTATGGGGGGTTGCCAGTGGTGTAGGTGACTCGGATTTATAATTAATTTGGATCAAATCTGGAAAGTACATCATCCAAACTTAGTTTTGAAAAAACAAGGCTGTTGTATGCCATCTCTGCGTCAAATTCCAGGGCGATGAAGTGAGTGGTTAAACTGACAGGAGCATTTTATGGTGTGTGTTTAATGTTGCAACAGTCTATAGACGGGTGCTTTTTCAGCCCAAGGGCTGAAAAAAAAAAAAAAAGTATCAGCATGCTGACTATTCATTTGCCCTTGAAGAAAGGGCTGAGTTCATCTCGAAAGGTTTGGATTAATTTTTTTTCAACTGGTGTTAGTACCCTTCTACAATACGGCCAACGAAGTGTGAAGGCAATAAGGACAAAGCGTGCCTGGGACATCACACTTATTACACTGTGCTGATGCCATTGTATATTTTAGGCTGTGCAAGCTACTCCGAAATACATGGAATATTAAAAAACATTGACAGGAACAATGCAGGCTTTGCTTCTAAAATAAAGGGAGCGAGAATTGGTCGTCCTCTCGATTTAGGGTCTCACCAAAATTCGGAATTATTGAATACCGAGTCTGAGTGGTCTCATAGCTTTAATGCTCGCTGTTTGATGTTATGGATATTTTATGATTTCAGAATGTCTTATTTTAGTGTAAGGGGTAGTTTGCAAACGAAACTGAGAGAAATATAATTTTTTCCTGCTGAAACACGACTGGCGTGATAGCAGTGAGCTGATATCTGCATCATTGCATTGTTGTACTGTAGACACGCATTCTAGGAAATGCAATTTCTCTCTTGTTTTGCATGCATGATGCATGAAAAACTATGCTTTTATGAGCGTTGACACTTTTGCCTTACAGTTTTATGCTTACCTTAGTGGTACCATTTATCTGCCACTTGTTCCGCTGTTGCTGTATCAGTGGTTTTAAAGGTTTCCAAATATTCATGTCTGCAACTTAGAGAAACATATTCTGCATGAGCGTTCTATTGATTTCTACGTTCTCTGTGAGAGTACAGACATTTATTTTCAGCAGCATGTGATCCATGCAGCTTAGTGGCACCATATGTCTTACTTGAAAATGCCCGCAATAAGACTAGACTATTTGATTTGTTGTCTTCCAGCAGCTGAGCTTCAGAGAACGTTCTCCCTTCTTGTTGGCTTTCTTGCCTTTCATTTTTCACGCTGTGTTTGAGAAGCAATTGCAAACAAGCTGTAGTCGGATACAACTCGAGAATGAAGCAGCAAATGTCTCTCTAAGGAGGCCCCCAGTTAGTGGCATCTATCAATTTTCATGATGTCTTAGTTAATTGCCTTGGAGTACCTTGCTTGACATCGGAGGAGGTTGTAGGTGAAAGGGGAATAACCGTGGTTTAACTGCATGGTCATGAAAACTGGTCAATGGCATTGGCTGGAGGGCCTCTTGAGGGTTGCCTGCCTCTTTGTTCTTTAGGTGTGTCGGATTATAGCCCAGTCCCACAGTCTGTTGTGATTTATATTCCTATTTGATTTAGTACCAGTGCTGATTAATTTTTAATTTGGTTTCAGCAATTAATATGATGGTTGCAAAGGGATATTTAAGAGTGCTTGATTAGCTCAGCCTAATTTATATTGTTTGGATGCTAAGGGCTGAAATTAGAAAGTTGGTATTGGACCCTTAAAATTTTGGCTACTGTGTGGCACTTTCTTGCATTTGCACAATGTGTAGTTCTCTGCATTCCTGAATAACACATAATTGTAATCACAACTGGCAACTGTATTCCAATGTCGAACAGAGACTGACTGAAATAAGCGTGTGGAATTAAATGCAGATTCAATATTGTCGATGTACTGTCCTTGGTCGCCACTGATCTCATTTGCTGCATGCAACCACAAATACGCTTACATGCCTACATTTTTTTACAGGGAAGTTTCCAGGAAACATGCCAATTACTGGCTGCTAATTTTCACAACTCTTTGGAAACTCCTCACTGTTGATTGCAAGTACATACTGTTGAAAGCTACTGAGTGTGTTCCTGAGCTACTTAGCCTGAGGCTTGTTTTTCAGGCACAATTAAATGACTATTCAGCGTCAGCCCAGCTGTGTCCATGGCACGACTAAGGCATCTGACTGTGATCTCTAACTAGTCCTGTCCTGTGCTGGCTGTGGCCACTCATCCTCACAAACTTCCTAATCTCACTACCCAGCATATTCTTGGCTGCACCCTGCTATGCTTACCTTCTCTTGGAATCCCGTCCATTACCATTAATGAACGTAGGCTATCTTGCCTTTGCATTACATGCACTGCCTATGCCTGTTTCCTCCTCCTGACTTGAGCTAGGATATTGTTGACTTACTCTGTTCTCGTCTTGTCTCTTCAAGGCGTACAGACACTAAACTTTGAACGCAAATAAACCATATAATTTGTTTCGTAGGTATAAGGAGATGCCTTCTAGCAAGTTTCAGTTGCAGGCATTGAGTGGAACATAATTTAACATTATTTTGAATGTTGTTCGAAGAGCCGCTTGGCAGTTCCACCCGTATCGAGTGATGTCAAGGTGCTCTTGCCCCAATTATTGTGATGTCACTGAACCTGGTGTTTGTTCTCAGAAACAACCAGTGCTTGCTGGCGATGCTGACGTCATCAGTATTGTGGTAGTCTAGGCTGGCCGGTCAACTGTGACACCAAGGTGCACTTCAGGGCTGGTGCCGACTGAGACCGAAACTGAGAGTGCAAAATTGTTTGCAATTATTAATGCTGCGCACTGGTGTGTTCAGCTCATTTTTATGATTACTAGGCCCTTAGGCCTCTTTCAGGGCAAATGAATGGACACCCAAAACCTTTGGGTCTGTACCGCTTTACTGTTGCCGATATAGTATTCTTCTTTATAGCTTGCTGCATCGTCCACAGTTTAATTTCGAGCCTTAAAGCCTCACAACTGTTTATTGCAGGTCGACGCCACTGTCCAGCCTGGGTGCAGAGGTCCGGCAAGTCAAGCAGCAGACGTGGGCTCTGGTCAACCTGCTGGTCACAGTCGCTGGCACGTTTGCCTTTTTCTACAAGGCGGTCGAGTACTCGTTGCCGGCTCCCCATGTTGCCCTGCAGGTCCTGGTGGGACTCTTTGCCTCCATAGTGGTGGCTGTGGCTGAGCTCTACTTCCTGATAAAGGTTATCTAGTTGTTCATGAACTCAGGACATCGTTAAAGTCACGGCTGTGGTGCTCAAGAAGCAGGCCATTTTATGTGAAAAGACGTAAAGGGGCACCCTTCAGTAGCAACACCTATTGTAACATATAAGTTGTTGTGGAGTGTCAGGTAAAAGGGATCTATGTGGACAGTTTAAACTTGCAGTGTTGCATGATGGTTAAATGAGTGCAGGCACCAAATTTTCATTGTGTTTTCTTTCTTGGTAATGATGCACAAGGTGGCAGTCACCACATGGAACTTGCCTCAGCCTGTTAAAAAAAAATGGTAATTTCTTGTCTCATGTTTCAGTTTCAGAAGCAGTATGGTGGCTATGACATTAAAGTTTAGTGTAGGTAATGTGAGGTATACAGAAACAGCAGTATTCTAGCTGCTGCTTCACCAGATTTCATTTCAGCTCTAGCACCAGGCATGCATAAGGGTTGTAGTAAATTAAAAGAGTTTAGGGATTGTATCGCCATGTTTTTATGCTTCGTATAGCCTGATTGAATCTTTGACATCATAGCCAGTATTTCGCTGCTGAAATAGAAACTAAAGCATGAGAGAAGAAAATAATTATAAATTAGTTATCGCACACAGGCGATTTCTATGTGGTGATCCATGTATTTTAATGTCTTACTTGCCATTTCACAGAAAAAAACATGCAACCAAAAAAATTGGTGTTCATATTGTTTTGAAAACGTACATCATCCAAAGAAAAGCCAGCGTTTGATGCTTCCTTCTTGATTTTGTACTTTATGATTCCTGATGTCAGTCTAGTCTATCACTATGTGTAAATGATCAAGGAGTGGGATGTGAAAGTGATTGATTTGTACCGGTTGGACTTGTAGTTTTTTGTGGCAATAGAAGAAATTTGTTATCGAAAGAGAGCCGCTGTCTGAGTCTGTATGAGGATTTCTGACACATCCCTTCATTTAATATTTTATTGGCCAAGGTGTTTTTGATGGTTACTCTAGATTCTTGTAACATGTAAATATTTGTGCACTTTGAAGCAAGCGCAGTTTGCTTGGTTCAACTTGCAGCAATGTATGATAGCAAGAGCCATATTTTACATGAAGGGAATCAGTGTCTCTGTTTGTTCAAGGGCTGGTTGTTCCCTTAATTTAGATGATAAAGTGTTTGCAGAACAATCTCTGAGATCCTTCTGAGCGAGAGGGCAAGAACTGGGAAAAGTTGTTGTAATCTTATCAGTAGCTGCAGATTTTTCGAGCAATGTCACCTTTCCTTTGACATTTGCCCTCACCAAAGGCTAGGATATAAGCAGATAAGGGCTTTCATAAAAGGTTCCCACATGATCATGTGTAGGGCAGTTCTTATTGTGATTGTTAATTCCACTGTTGTGTTAGGCATTATTTTTACCCTATTGCAGCTACAATGTGGAGATTATTGTATTCCTCATGACGTCAAAATACCATGCAATGGTGATATCGTCTTGCGAGAAAGTAAAGGTGACATGTCCTTCTTGGCCCAGGAGGGTGTGTGGGCTTTGTCTTTTTGTAAAAGCCCCCTGCTTTGACCATTCAGGTCGCTGTGTTGTAAAAATATGGCTTTAACACCAGTGCAACACTTTCAATGTCACCCACTCGCAATGCACTTTCCGGTTAGTGTGATGCTTTTGGTTGTTTCTGTTGCTAGTGAGTTAATTTTATTGATGACTGAAAGAAAGTGGGTAACATTTTGGAGTGCTTCTAAAACACTGCCTAGAGTTTAGCAGGCCATGATGAACCAGTATTTTTGTTCATGTGATTTTTTGTAGCATTGGTACACAGTTGGCTGTGAAAAGCCTCACATGCTTTGTCTTTCTACATAACCCAGTGTGCCCTTTGTGTGGTAAATTATTCCAGAACAAAATAAAATAAAGCACTATTTTTCTACTTACTATTTTGCTTGTATTCAGACATTCACTGCCATCCCTCTCAGGGACTCTGTGATAGTGGTACGAGAGACTTTCTCATGAGTGTACAGCATAGTTGTCTGTTCTGGTGTAGTGTGTCATAATATAAAACTCCTGCGTTCAGCTGCTGGCCGCAGAAAATCTATCATTCATTGGCCTGCTGTCCAGGTCAGCGCCAGCTGTGGTCACGACTTTCGTAACAGAAAGCTCAATGATGTTGCGACCTCTGTATTGCAGCCTCATGTGGCTGGAAAATGCCCTTAGTTTCTGGGTGACGTGGGTGATCAAGCCGCCATGCTATGGCTGTGCCACAGTCAGGTGAGCAGCCATATTAGATCTGGGTTTCAGCAACAGCCATGTTTCAATGGAGGCAGACCACAAAAGACACCCATGTGCTGTCTGATATCAGCATTCGGTAAAAAAAAAAAACCCAGATGGTCTAAATAATCCGGAGTCCTCACTACAGCATCCCTCATAACTCATGTGTCGCTTTGGGACACTAAACACTGCAATGTGCTATTTAAAATCTGAGATCTGGGTTACCAGTGGCGACGAGATTCAAACCCAGAGCATCCATATTTGCTGGATGCTCCACAACAAGGCCATTACTGCAGTAGTTGGTATAGTGGGTGGCAAACACAGCTTTGAAAAAAAATGCACTTTCATAGAATCAAGACAGTACACGTGTTGTCGTTTCACACTGCTGGCAGAAAGGTGTAGTTTTTATACATCTATTGAAACTTGCTTGCCTTCTGGTGTGATACTTCTGAATATTGTTGTGAAGGCTGTGGCTGAGGTTTGTTCTACTAAGACAGAAAAGGTTACTTTGCGTTGTTCCATCAATTTTGCTGCTTTTAAAGACATCATTTCTTTCGACGGCGTCTTGTCGCAGAGATGCTTAGAGGTGGTAGCTACATTATCAGTGTTTCCAAGTTCCTCATCTGACATCAGACATCTTGGGCAGTAAGATTGTTTTGTTCATATTAAGCACAACAGGCATGATGTTTTTCCATGCTGTCAGTATCTGTACTGTGGGACAAAATTAGATTAGGTTCACTGTCAGGTCTGAATGATACAAAAAGAGTTCATTTAAAATTGGAACATACATTCCTTCTTGTCTCTACGTTCATCCATGCAAAAGCTGAGGTTATTAAATAAGAGCCATGTTTAAGCTCAATGGGTCATGCTTAATACACACTATGCCAGTGTTTCCTCACCAGTCTGACATGGTTTCTTGTATGTCAACGTGTAACACGTTCATATTTCATTTAGTTAGTTTGCATTTCATTGACATCATTCAGTACTTTGCCTACAATCTGATGAACATGCTGTGTTTTGCATATAAGAAAATTTATGGTGGCTGTTTGATTGCCAGGCAAGCAGTGCTAGATTTAAGTCCTGTTAGCCAGTGGAGATAAGACAGCGAAAGGAGCACTGGCCAAGAAACTCAGGGACTGCACTGAGGTCCTCATTACTTGCTCTTGTAGGACACATGTGCATTGTTTTCTTTTCACTTGCACCAGCAGGAGTGTGAGGGTTTGACCGGCACATTTGCAGAGTTGGAATTCCTTGGATTCAACTTAATAGTGCTGTAAAGCTTTGTAATGTTTATTTGTTCATGCTTAATGCCACCAGCTTGTGGCTTTATCACTTTGTCTGGGGTGCAAGATGTGACCAGATTTATCTCGAATGATCCCATATAGGCGGAACAGACTCTACTTTGTTCAAGACTGTTGTGGTTGCTTTGCATGCCGTATCTCGAAAGTTCCTTGTGAGCTTTAAATTCAGCATCACTGAGGGTGGGCATTTTTTCTGGACAGCATTCGCTGCTCTGCTTTCATCTTAATTCATAACGCTTGGTCATCAACAGAGTGTTGCATGAAAAAGTGGTGATCTACTCATGGCTCGCAAAGAATGCATGTGGCCAGTTGCAGGTACCAAAATTCCCATGGATAATTTGTGCAGTCTTCCATTTTTGCAAGTTTTTTGGTTTATCAAGTCTCTGTTCATGTTAAAAATCAGATATTTGCTATCTCAGAACATCAGCTTGAACTACTGCATTCTGATAGTGTTTCTTTGATACCTGTGACATTTTGTGCTTACCTTAGGCAGTTGAAACTGGTTCAACGGAACTGGTTGTTACAAAAAATGTGTGCACAGGTACTTACGACAAGCGCAGTACAACTATAGTGCTGACTTTCTACATACTTGTAGATTTTTTGGTTTTATCTCAAGGATCTTTCCTGCCACAGAGGTATAAAGATGCAAGAGTTAAGGCAAAAACATATTTATTTCAGACTCTGTATATAGTACAACATGCCCTACATTCACAGAGCCATACATACAACAGCTGTACAAATAAATATACAAACGTTGCAAGGGTTCTCTATAAGTTATGTACAAGTCAAGGTAATAATAACATGTTACATTATTATTCTTCAATAAAATGCTCTCTGTCAATTGTCTGAAAGGTTTGGTAATTCTGACAAGCATTGTACAACATTAATCACTCTCACCTCGTATTGGTGAACATTCACATTCAAGACTAGGTTCACCAGTATCACTTTGAAAAAGTGCTTCACAACACCACAAATCACACTGTACACAGCACTTTTGATAAGTTGTGGCAGAGCTTTAAATGCAGAAATGTGTAATGCTTGGCGACTTCGCACACTTTCAGATGGAAGCCTCTGGAAATGCATCACAAGCACACATTGAAGAACGAAATAGGATGAGTGTTTTAAGTGTGTTTTGTATAAATGTGCAGAATGTAATGGGGAACACCTAGTTAGTATTCAAGAGCTAGAGTTGAAAAGTCGACTCTAGTAAGATTTGGGGGTCTAATCGCTGAAATCCGAGGATAACTATTCATCTTGTAAGGTAGTTTGTACCTGTTTGTTTCACTCAGGTCAAGACTGTACGGCAATATTTTGGTGTAGCTCGTGCTTTAGATGTGATTCTTTTAGGCTGGCTTTCACGAAAACTTTATTTGCATTAAAGGGAGGCCTCCTAATTTGCATTACCTTTTAACACACTTCCTTTCTTCATTTTCGAAATGCGAGAGCTGGGCTCACGGGGACACAACACCTGCAGGTGTAAGCATATAATTACTAGTGTTCTTTGTCTAATTTTGAAGCTGCCCTGCGCGCTGCATTAAGAAATAAGAAATGATGCTATGCTCGGACGCAAAGTAAGATGGTGGCACTGTCTCTGTAATAATTGAGCATCCATTACAAGTTGAATGGCTATAACTGAAAAGTAAGTTTGTGACCACCACCCTGCGGGTATCTTTGATACAACAAATTAACCTTGCATACATTTGACTAAATAGAGCAGACAGCCATGTTCTGCCTTAATCTCAAGTAATCGTGTGGCTGAATTCTGTACCTTTTTCTGGCTACTATAAGCATAGCATTTGCAGTTTTGTTGAAGCAAAACATAGTATTGCAGACATAGTAAAGCTGTGGTTCAGTTTCTTACATAGCAGTTTATTACTGGCTGAATACTATGTAGGTGTTCCCGTCCATATTTTGAGTGCGCTTTTGAACAGGGCATACACGTTTTTGGAACAAAAGTGCTGTAGAAAGGCTAAACTTTCTTTTGCATGCTTTGAGATGGGTTCATACCTGAGTACAGGTGGAATTTTTCAATTCACTTGGCTGCAAGGAAGTTTAGCTTCTTCAGAGCACCTACGTTCTATAAACTCCTGCAGTGACCCTTACGTAACTTGGTCCAAGTGCCTTGAATGCTCAAGAAGACATTTCCAGCCAGTTGCTGCTTGCTGGCTGTGGACAAAGTTCTTTAGACATACGCAAACTTATGACAAAACTGATTTGTTTTCAATGACAAGGTGTCTGCAGTTACTACTTTTGGTTCTCCCTCCAAGTGGTTCACATATGATATAGGATCTCATACCATATGGAACACCTACGGCTCTTTTACAAGCCACAGTTGCTGTTCTATGTCTGCCACACACTACAGACAAGGACACTGTGGCCGTGAGCTTGCTTGTGGATACTGGAGCTCTTGACATATCTCGGTCGCTCACTGCCCAAAGATATCCTGCCTTTGACAAAAGCCTTGAACAATTGAAAACGTCATGCATAATGCAGCCTCAGGTTGGTTGCATTCTGTGGAAGTTCTCAAACAGTACCGTTTAGCACTTGTTAATGCCGTTGTACTTGTGACAGCAAGGCATGTTTTTTTTTACCTTCGCACAAACAGGCTTTGTTCCAAAAGTCGTTACTCTGACGTTTTCAATGCTCACTAGCGGAAAATACATGGGCCATATTGCAGAAACAAGTCTTATCAAGCTTTTAATGAGTTTGTGTTGAAATCAGCCATGCATCAGCATTATAGAAATAGAACTGACCACATGCGAGCATGATGGAGTCAAGAGCGTTGATATTAGTGCATTCTGTTCTACTTTCCGTCAGGCCTCTCATGACCCCAGAAAAAAATTTCATATCCTAATATCTTGTTTGCACATGAGCATGATTTTGATCCCAGCGTATACTAAAAGAATGTAGAACTGTCTTTGTCCCTGCAAGCTGGTCCTACTGACTGCCTGACGCTGCTGTGGTGCTCGTGCCCTGAGATAAGAAGCGCTCAATTCCTTGCGTCACATGTAGTGTACAGTAGCGCCACCTGACGTGCAGCAGAGGAGGTGCACTAGCTGTGTCCCGACGTGGCGTAGAGTTCGTTGTCCACCAGTCCAGTGTGCATTGTCCCTCTGACCATCTCTGCACCCAACGGGTGGTCCACATACACATTGTCCCCTTCCACCACATGAGGCGCTAGTGACACCAAAGGTACCACAGCACCGACTAGCGACATAGCCACTGAAGGGTTCTGGTAGTCCTCATCTTCGTCCGGAGGTGGAATTGGGGGAAGGTCGCGAAGCTTGACGCCGCTGGGTGGGGCGGGTTTGTTCGACGGTTCGTCACTGCAGGGAGAAGAATTGACTTGAGATGAGACTGGGGAATAACTTAGTTTCTTCTATTCCTAATTGTTACCTAAGAAATCCTGGTGTGGCAGCAAGTAGAGAAAGCGAAAAGGATTCACAAAGTCAGTCTCACATTTATGTGTTGGCAACATGGCGACATTTGCAGTGCAAAAGCCTGTATAAGCTTAGCTTCTAGCACTACTGTTTCAAAGCAGAGTATTACATTAGTCTTTGCAGCATTCTTAAAATGTCTGATACCACGTACATCTCTTCACTGTTGCCATAATTGTACATGACATTATCACATGAGAGTTTACTGCGCCTTTTTCCTGCAGCATATTCCTGCATATTGGCCTGTTCATTGTGCTTTTACCAACTACTTATGGCTAGATCGTGAATAGAGCTTAATGGCAGCCAATATTTCGTCAATATGCAGGGGCATATTAAATGTCCATGCTTTTAAAATCATACTAACTATATTGATCATGCTGCACTCAGCCAAGACTACCAACAGATGAACTGTGGACGTGTTTTTAATGGCTGCAACGGGCCTATGACCATGGACACATGCCATAGACAGAGCTTCTAAACTTTCGTTCTCTCTTTCTTCTCTTTCCTAGACATTATCACCTTCCCATACGTAAGCCAGCCAACCGGGCCTTATGCAGCCTTGTGTGATACAGAAACCATCTCTGCAATCAGTCGTGAGAGGCATTGTTAGCGCTTTTCTAACTAGCCCCGAGTGTGTCAGAGTGGCTTCCTAAAGCATTGAAAGAGCTTATTTCTCATGGAAAAGATGCATCAACTCACTTTTGCTCCCTGATCAGCCGCGATTTCCGCTTCTGATCAAAGTCAACTTTGGCGTACAATGCTGGCGAGGAATCCCCGTTTTCCGGTTTGTCATCGTCCGCTGAGGACGGCGGCAGCTCTGAGTGGACGACGGTGACGCCGGCGCTCGGAGTCGGACCCGCCGTTATCGAAGTGACACCCCCGAAGGAGAGCCTACGGTGCTTGGAAGCAAGGGCGATCTCTTCGTAGATGTTCTCCTTGGACGACAAAGAGCTCTTCCGGCTGGGCGTCAGACTCTTGCGGCGGTCCCCGCCGCCTTCGGCCTTGAGACTCGCCCGGTGGCCACCTGCAGCTGTGATGTGGTTGTTGTTGTGTGCTGCTCCCGCGGTTGAGCCGTTCTGCTGCGTGGCGGACTTGAGTGGTATTTCCATGTAGAAGTCTTCGTTCTGGTAGATCGTTCCACTGCTATCAGTGTACGAGATGTTGGCACTTCCGTTGTTGGCACTTCCGTTGCTGGCAGCCAGGCCGGCACCAGGGGGCTTCGCTGGCTGACCCTTGGCCCTTGAAAAGTACTTCTTCCTGCGATACAGTATCATATTGGTCAACACACGGCAGTGGGTCAAGGCTTGTGAGCAGCAGAATAGTGGTGGCATTTTGCATGCCGTAACGGAGATGTCTGAGCTTGTTTAGACTCATTATTCTTTTTAAGTACAGAATTGATGCCTTACACACAGGTCATCTCTGTACAAACCTGTGATGTCGGTCCCTTCCTTACCTCAGTCCAGTGCACTTGTAGCTGTGAGGTGTGTGTCGCCCCCCATGGGACTCCTGAACACTTTATAACTACTCTCGTTAATTCAAGCTCTTTTTAATTCGAACATCCGGCTTCGAACTGATGTCTCACATCGTTACGACTACATGCTGTGAATGTTCGCCAAGCCTAACACAAGCAAATTTGCATGCTTTTTCTTAACTTGCAGGCAGACAAGGAAACACGAATCAGTATGCAGGACAATGCCTTCACTCTCGCAGTGGCTACTGCGCATTGTGTGTGATCAAAACATGCGATGCGATCGTCTTGACGCTGTTCTGTGGTGCACAACCTGACAAGTTATGCCGTTTTTCCATAAACATTGCCTATACACGCAGGTTTTACAAACGGCACAGGGAACATATATCATTTTTTTTTGCTTTTGATTTTTTTTTTGTTGACTGCTAGAGCAGTTGCATGATGGTTCCTTTTCTCTGCAGAGCGAGAAATTTTAAATCGGAAAGGCTGCGTAAGCTCGTTAAGCTTGTTGCTTGAGGTGAATAATTAATTGAGCAGCTGAAACAGGTGCTTGTTTGGCCACGAAGTCTGATGTTCGTGCTCGGCTACACACATGGCTGGGTCTTGATCACAGCTCATGCTTTGGCTTGCTGTCACGAGCACGCTTGTGAGTGGCCACATACAGCTGCTCAGAAGCTACTAATTAGTGCACCGCCAACTGCACTCTAAACACGAAATGAGCAAAAAGAGAGTAAGCTGTCCTTAGTGCGCTTCCTCTAGAGTAAGCATTATTTAAACATATATTTAGTGATCAAAATCTACTCCGTAACTTGTGAAACACACCCTGCCCCAAAAAGGGAGTGAACTAGGGGACAGCTTACTCCCTTCGTACTCCCATATAGGCTTATTTACGTTCAGGGTACACGGGGGAGGGTCTGTGGCATCATGCCAGCTGCGGCAAAGAGTGGCTATTTGAGTCTGCCGCACGCGGTGGTCACATATGACCACTCCGAGGACCGAAGGACCATGTGATGTTCATTCGGCAGAACAGCTCTACAAGAGCTTTGTTCTAAAACAAACCTTAAGCAATCTGTTATTAATATTGTAATCTGGGCAACCGAGCTTTATTGGCACTGCCAATAATGGCGTCAAAGAACGAACCCACGAACGAGCGTTGATGATGATGATTCACAAATGAGGATGAAGTTCACACGAAGTGAAGGGTGATGATGGATAATCACAGATGTGGATGAAGTTCACAAAAAAGTGCTCACACTTTTTCCCCCCCGCAAAAAAAGCGGCCATCCTGGTCGCAGGAATTAAAGTGCTCACACTTTTATTAAAAATTTGTTTAATTAAAGGAGTATAGACATCAGATTTAGGTTTGCACGTTTTCTGCTTTGTAGTGATGCATAAGGATTACACAGATCACCACTGTGAAATAAATTACCACCTAATTTCTTATCTTATTATCTTACCTGTTTCCATTTCGGCTGCCGAACGATGGCTACGACATGAAATGTCAGTATGTGTCACTTGAGGCATGAAGAAAACTGCAATATAACTGCTGCTTTTTCACTTGTGATTCTGGCTCTTGAGACAGGCTAGTTTTAGCGTTTTAGTGAAATAAAACGATGAAGCAGTGATTATATTGCATCTGAAGAGGGACCTCGGCGTCTGACAGAGCGAGCTTATGGCAGATTTTTGGTCAGTTTTTATCAGCAAGAAGTCTATCAGTGCATAAAGTGATTGATGGACTGACTGAACGACTTACTTTTTGAGTATGAGTAGAACACACATGGACAACAGGAAGAGGAACACAATGGCGATGATAGCTGCAACCATGCCTGCAAAAAGACAGGAATGTGAATATCGGATGTACCGGGTCAACTGCATGTGTTGGCACATAGTTGTGACGGTGCAAAAGAAGTTATTATGAAGGATGCAGGTGCCTCGGGGAAGGAAAACATCCTATAATTCAAGGCACACAAGGCGGATAGCAGTGTGGTGACAGATTCAATTCGTCGTGTTTTTTAACAACGAAAAATAACGGCATACTCGTAACGCACTCACATTGGTGCTTCCATAGTACTCACCAGTGAGTGTCGAACTTGTGTCACTGGCTGATCCTGGTAGCTGCTTCTTGAGTTTCTGCTTCATTTCTACTGAAAATGAAACATAAAAGCCATTTTTATACTGGGTGTGAGAGAGTTTTTTTTTTTTTGGCTTCAGCGGTACTGTTTCAACAAACTCATGTGCAGCTTCTATGCTGGTTTTATATCTTGTGTGAGCGTGCTATTCTTTTTGTGCGTCTAAATTTACACCTTTAATGGAAACAAATGTCGCTGGCTCAGTACTGTAGACTTATATTTTTTTAATTCTTTTTCATGAATTTCCATCATGTATTGAATTTAGTTTTCCAGTACACAGCTTTCTGTAAACATGCCTAAATTTCATATTTTCATTTTGTGCTAAATTTTCTTCACTTGTATTAATGGTGTTCATGAGCACAGCTGTCTCTTTAACTTGAAGTCACAGCTAGGTTAGCCTCGAGAAACTGAAGTCCAACGTAGCTGCAAGCTATTACGTAAACTTGAAAAAGTATATAATTTCGACAATACAATCATGGTTGATGCAAATTTTGGGATGATACGAATTTGTGAAATCCCCTGGTCAGAGTGCATTGTGTATAATGTGCAGAATTTCGGATGTTCTAAACACTTGCCCGCTCCACTGCAGATAAAGTGAACACGATTCGTGATGACATTTTTAACTACTATGCGCTGCCCGCACATCTCCGACGCCACAGTTGCCGGTCGCGCGGTGTGGACCGCGAGTAGTGAACGGTGACGCGTGTCCATAAATAAATACCACTAGCCATAAATGGATCTGCGTGAATACATTTTTCACGCTCCTGCACACGGAGTTTGTTCGTTTTGAATGGTACGAATTTTGGATGATAGGAATATTTTTCGCGGCCCCATGAGATTCATATAATCGAGATCTTCTTGTATTTCACTAAACCAAGCACGTTCACAGGCAATTGCGATTTTCTTCATAAATCGGGAGACTTTTAAAGCTGAATTTCATTGAACCGTTTAATGGCAGCAATAATATTAGCATTGCTGTCCTGTGTAGTGAAGACCATTTGGAATGTACATTATTATACAGTTGAACCCGGATGTATCGAACTCGAAGTGGATTGCAAAATAGTTCGAATACTGATAATTCGATGCATAAAAAAAAATGGCAATAGATAAGCCTACCTACAAACTGCTGGCATGCTGGCAGCGCACCGCTTGCTAGGCGTTGGTACGCCTAGCCTGCTTTGCATCAAAGCCGCAGCGGACAGCTCATTTAAACTAGCCACTGCCTGTCATAAGATAACTAATCCTGCTAGCAATGCACTATAAATAAAATAATTGGTCATTAGAATTAAGGTATAGTAGATTTCCGCTATGACCTAGGCTAGGTTTGTTTCACCACATTACAACGACGCGGAGTGGAAAATGAGTACAAGAGATCGAAGGCCATCCCTAAGCACACCTCACGTTCACCTCATCACGCGGTTTCATAGCACTAGCACTTCCAGTTGGTGGCCAAGGTCACACAGCCAACCCGTTTCTGCATGTAAAAAGTGTTCAAAGAGCGTCGTTTTGAGAATTGCCACATGCAGAGGCAGGAGTGCAGTTGGATACATCGAATGACCGATGAAATTGGAGCACGATATGCTGCGAAACTTTCTTATTTTTTTACATGGAATTTCCAAGAGGGTAATCTTGCTGTGTATTCGGTATAGCCAATAGTTCTAAATATCCCGGTTCGATATATCCGGGTTGGACTTTTATCTATTAAGACTGAGTTTGCAGGGGCATGGAATGACGCGTGCTGAATTAACAGAATGCCAATCGTTGAACTCACTGGCGAGACACAAGGCCTGAGGTTCGCTCCACGTCCCGTCTTCTTGGCAGATGATGGTGGTCGGGCCACCCTGCCTCTCGTATCCCAGGTGGCAGTTGAGCTCCGCCAGGTCTCCGTAGTTTGTGGACACGTTGAGCAGCGTGTACGTCCCGCCGTCCACTTCGAACGATGGCACATCGCAGGTGACGGCTGTAAGAAAGAAACAAAACTGTTTTTAAACGCCTTCATTAGGCAGTGGCAGATAATGTAACAACCGAACCCGTATGCTTCTTGTCCATATGGATATGGATATACATGGTTATATTTCAAATCTATATAATCTGATGATGTCAGATCCATGTCTACATTGGAAGAAAATGAGGAATAAGTTTGATGCAGTTATGGCATTTGGCTGCTTGTCCCAAAGTCGCTGGTTCAAGTTCTGGCCACAGCCGCTGCATTTCAGAGCAGGCGAAACGCGAAAGGCACCCACTGTACTGTGCGATGTCAGTGCACGTTAAAGAACACCGTGGTGGTCCAAATTAATCCGGAGCCCTCCACTATGGTGTCTCTCATAGCCTGTGTGCAGCTTCGACCCTTAAATTTCAAATACCAGTTTGCTCTTAGAAGTCTTTTAATCTTAGAAGTCTTTAAGCCATGTTTTCTCCCTCCATCTCACTATAGTTGCTCGCACAATACAGTTAGCAAACTGCTTGCACAAAAGAACCACTTTTTCTAGCCGTCTTGGTTTTTTCTGTTAGCCTAATAAATCAGCTTTGAAAAAGTTGTTGAAATGGTTGCTTCTAACCTCAGTAATCTCACTGTGCCTAATCTATTGTTCTCGTATTAATGCTTCAAAGGAATGCTGATGACAAAGTGATGTCGGCTTATATCGACTGATTACTGCGTTCCAATGGAAAAAAAAAAGGTTCCTTCCACAAGTGAACTTTTATAAGGTGGAATTGACCAAGAAATGGGGCCCTCATGTAAATTTTTTTTCGATATATCCGTCACTATGTTATAGAGCGTTGGCTATATGTAATGACTGATAGCCATGTTCACGTGTATACTGACGCTGGCAGTGCGGCTGTGTGCCTCCCCAGCGGGCATCCTCCAGGCAGGTGCGGGTGTCGTTGCCCTCCAGGGTGTACCCGGGGTCGCAGGTGTAGATGAGCTGGCTGCCCTGCACCATGCGGCCATTGCTGGTGCCCCGCACGGCCACCTTACCGTTCTCCAGCGGACCCAGAGAAGGACACGCCGCCTCTGCATACATGGGCAGCGACGGAAATGCATGTAAACGCACTGACAGAACTGGAACATATACGTGATATACTGTCGTGCATGTGTGCTGCATGCTGTTTATGGACAGACAGCTTGTGCTGCAGACACAGCACACACACACACAAGCTCAGATGACGTTAATGCTTGAGTCTGCGCGTCTTCATGTGCTGCGGTTGTGTTTGCACTGCAGAATGGCTTCTTGCGTAACCAACTTGCCCGAAAATGCTTCACTTCTTTGAATAAACAAGCACTGGCTTGAATCACGATGCTGCATGCATGTATACGAAACCTCACTGACACACGCCCTGCCCCTCTGGCATTGCTCTTCCACCTATGGAACTTTACCACTATCATCATCACCATCACCGGCGCGATCATCATTATACGAACTGAGTCCGCCACAATACAAAGGTCACCCCCAGCGACTTTCAATGGTTACTGTTTTGCGCCTTCTGCGACCACACTATTCCAGCAAACACCAGCTGTTTTCCTTCTCTTGGTAGCCACTCCGACTCTTTTTACTACCACTTAACAATTCTTAGCGTTGGTTTAATACATTCTCAGCACCATCGTATACTACTGGACCACAGACGAGTTCCTGGGAATCGCTAAATCTACGATTCTGTCGAACTAGCTACATATCCTTGAGGAGAGGTGCCTAACAATACTGTGGCAGTACCGTAGTACTACGCACCTTGGACACGTGTAAAGTTGCGCGCAGTGGGCGAGGTCAGGCTCCCTTTCCTGTACCCTATTTAATGGGGAAAAGGGAAAAACAAGACGTATGCGCTGCTGAGAAGTACGTCAATATTTGTCACTGGTTTAGTGATGGGTTTCTCGCAAAGCTTCATTGCTGCTGAGAATACGCGTGCACAATTGAGAACGCGGTGACTTTTTTCGCGAGTAAGATGAGACAAGAGCGCCGATCCTTCAGTAGAGTCACTGAAAAACCAGTGACTGTATAGGCCTTTTCGATTTGGCTGCACTGGCTGCATTAGTTCCATCAAGTCCTGCGGCAGTGCCGCGAGCATGCAGCATCAGTTCAAGTGCAGCTTGACACTAGCTGCTTCCAAAACGAATAGTGGATTGAGTGCAGGCCGAGTCATCTGCTAGCCTTGGCGTCGCCACCAAATTACAACCAGCTGTATGCTGTCGATGTCAACGGCCACCAAAATCTCTAACCACATGAATTTTCAAGCAGCAAATCGCAATAAGTGCTGCCATTAACCAGCCCCAGGAAATCGTCGTTTCACTGAAAAAAGTCATTGCACAGATAATTTATGAATATGTGCTGACATGCTGCTCATGGGGCTCGACTTGACCGCTTAGGTATAATCCTGATGCCACGAAGTTACGCTCCTCCTCCTTTCTAGAATGAACAGTCATCGTTTCATTTAAACTGCGATCAAATCTTCTCTGACCTACATATGGGGCAGCACTACAGCTGCACTTCCGATTCCGAGAGTGCCAGCAAGCCAAGCACTCGTGCTGCACCAGGTTGGCACTTTTGCAAAATGAAGACGGCAGTGTGTACCCGCCGCGGTGGCACAGTGGTCAGGGCACTTGGCTACTGAGCCGGAGTACCAGGGTTCGAACTCGACCGCGGTGGCTGTATTTCAATGGAGGCAAAACGCAAAAGGCGCCCGTGTGCTGTGAGATGTCAGTGCACGTTACGAATCCCCAGGTGTTCAAAATTATTCCTCGGTGGGGTTCTGGTGCCCACCAAGGTAAGTGAGAAAGTTACTGCGCCATTTGCTTTCCACAAAACAAATTTTTCAAGACGGCAGTGCTGCACTGGCAAAACAAAGGCGAAAGTGCTGCATTCTTTGAACTGGTGCAATAAGTGCAGCCAAATTGAGAGTGCAGCGCCATTCTTCTTGTCGTGCCACTGTGACGTCATCGCGTGCTCAGGCGTCCTGGGCAGTCCCTTCGCACACAATGGGGCCATAAAGTACACATAAAGTTTCTAAATATTACCTAGAGGGAAAGCTGGTGCCACCGTCTATGCGAGTTTCTGAAAGAGCCACGAAAAAGCACTTCACCACCGTGGGAATGCCGGGAAGACAGCAAGGCGCACTTGGCTTGGCCCTTAAACATGACTACGACTGCAGCAATACAAATTTTCGCAAATTATATGTATCAAGGAAGCATTGTTGTGCAATAAATATGTGCTCTAATAAAATATGTTTAGTGTACATCGCAATAAATGAGCAGAACAGCAGACAAGCACCGAATTTGCCCATGGCGAGAGAGAGCTTTCTCTTCATGCCATCAAACATAGCGAACCGTTTAAAATAATTTTTGCTTTTAACAGACACGCTTTTTAGAGCGAATATTCTTGCAAAACAATGTGTAAATTCTTAAAATATTATACTTTAGAAACTTTTTTTTTCGCATTGTGAAAAATAAACGTTTCATTGGTGTAGTCTGCTGTTGCGGGACGCGCCCTATGTCTATGCATGCATATAGGATATGTTCATGCCGCATGACCTCGCTTTTCTACGAGAAACTAGTTTGCGTGCACTAAGTGTTGGCTCTCGGCATGTCCTGGTGCTGCGTTTACAAATTTTGTCAAGAAAATGAAACCTCTCCTACCATAACTAAGCGACAGCCGTGTTCATGCTGACAAGTGCAACATGCGGGTATTTGTGTGAATTAAATCATGAAGTGGAAGTCGTTCTTTTATGCAATGTGCAGCCACCGCCAGTCTTCGAAATGAACCGAACGAAATCCTCAGTGAGTATGGTTGACACAACCACAAAGCACACAAAACGTCAGCAAAACATACAGTGGTGAAAACGAAACAACCCAAAAAATCTAATCCGCCGCACAGTCAACTAGCCACTAGATGTCAATCCGGTTTGCTGTCTTCCCAGCATGCCTCAGACGTCCATGGTGGATGAATTGAAAAGCCTCCAGCTTTCCCTCTAGTGTACAGTAAGAAATTTCGCTGCACGCTTTTGATATAGAACCCTGCCTACCCAGACACTTTGGGGCCTCTGCTGACCACTGGCCCGACTCGAGGCAGGTCCGGACGCTAGGCCCGGACAGCTTGTAGCCGGAGATGCATCGGTACTCCATCTGCTGCGGCGACAGCGGCACGGTGTATGACTTGGGAGGCTTGTCCGGGTCCCCGCACTGGTACTTCTCTGCACGGAAAGAGGGCGCAAGCGAGCACTCTGTTATTGACGTGAGTCATGTGTGGGCATGCATAATGCATAAGTACTTCAGAATAATGGATGCTTGGTTGAGTTGGTGCATATGATGCAAGAAAACAGCGGCACAACTGACAGCGCAATACACATACACTGCGAACTGTTTATTTGACAGAAAGGAGGCATATTTACAAAACCGAACTCGAGCCAGCAGGAGTAACTGCAAGCCTTCATGCCCCTGGCTGTGTTCGAAGCGATCATGCGATGTACCACGTACTACCTGCCTGAGTTCGGTGTTATAAATGTGCCTATTTTCTGTCAAATAAACAGTTGGTAGTGTGCGCCTGTATCGTGTTCTTGCTTGTGCTGTCTTAGCTGCGCTACTGTCTTCGTGCATGCATGTGCAAGCGCGTCACTCCACGGCGCACGTCCCACGTGACCTTATCTGTTCCACCAGCGGTCACCGTTGCTCGCTGAGCCATCCTGAAGCCCCTTCTACATTCGCTGAACCTGGTCCACAGAAAATGCTGTGGAGGGGCTTTAAGCTATCCAGAGCGTGGCAGAGAAGATCACGTGGCACATATGCGCCATGGAGTGACGCGTTTGATGGGCATCGCAGGGCGCTTATCGCCGGTGCGATTCTTGAATTGCACTGGGAATGGTTAGAATTTGTCGAGCCGCAGTACCGATGATAATCGCATTTTCGAAATTCTAAAAACTCACATGGCTGTTACTAGGAGTCAGCTAGAAATCTCTAATAGCAACCAGGTGCCTAACTCTGAAAGTTAAGATGTTAACTGTTAGGAATTAGTTAACAAGCAGAATAGTTAACCCGATTCACTGCTTTTATGGCGTCCGCCAACACTGGTATTGCTATGCCGCAAAAGCCATATTGTTGTTACTTCAACACCGAAGATTTGTGGATTACTTCCTGAAACACCCGGAATATACGACGTGTGGTAAGTTCTCGGAGACTTCGCTCGTGCGGAAGGAGGCAACAGAGTCCGATTTCTTCTTTTTGGTGTTGTGGTAATGTTTTCATTTACCAATCCTGATTTTTCACTACGTACCACTCATTATATTATAGAGTAAAGGAAAAGCCGACTATGGCAACAGATTCCAGCACCTCAAATTGCACCTAAATAAAATTATCAGGACTTGGCAGGTCAGCTCGGGAGTTTTCACTAATCCCATACATATATATGATGCAATCGGCGACGCCACCATGAAATGAAGTCCTCTATGAGCAATTGCTGCGAGGAAAAAAAAATGCTTAAATGTCCCAAGGCTATAGTGCAATGGGTCTTACCTCTGAGCACGTAGATCTCGACCTCGCAGAGGCTGAAATGGTCGGGATCCTTGCGCTTGTCCGCGACGTGCACGTACTGGCCGATGATACCCTTACCCTCGTCGCACATCAACACAATCGTCTGCGTCGCTGTAACAAACACAAAAAAAAATAGCCACATTTTCTCCAAATCCGCTTATTCCATTACCTCTTCTTGGTCGAAATCGGTAGAGCATACGCATTGAGGAAATAATAAAAAAAATTAGCTGTGGTTTTAACTTTGGCTAACCCTGGTGAGAGGCGAAAGCTTCCTTTGCATGGCTACGTTCACAAACGCCACGCACACACTGCTGAGTGGATTGTCTGTGAAGTGTCGATGAAACGCCCGATGAGGCAGTTGCCACTTGCCACTGTGGGCAGATTGTGATGACGTCAGTAGGTCACATGACCTGCTACAGGACACCACGTGACACATGTCACATGACTGCACTGATGCTGCCCTCTTGAAAACCTAGCGTATTGAAATTTGCGCTTCAAAAATAATGCCCGAACTTAAGACCGATTGCTTGGACAGCTTACAAAGCTAAAGCTAGCGTTGCGAATAAGCATTTACATCGATACATGAAAGAATTGAGCAAACTAATTGCTGACGTCATTTACACCTGCAGCTACGTACTAAGTACGAACATACATTGTATAAAATGTAAATCATGCAGTGCGTCTGCGCAGGTCGTAAATATATATACGCAGTGACATATAACAGGTAGAAATTTCAATTGCGTGAGGTTAAAAATCGTCCAGAGGAAATCAAAGCCTCACTCTGGCCGCAAGCTAGCGCTTGAGATGACCAATGTCGACAATAAGCAACAGGAGAAATGGCTTAGTGTATTCAGCCATCACTGCAGCCTTCTAAAGCGAAAATACTGCAAAGAAGCGGGCCGCGCGTAGAGAGAAAAAATTTAGGGGCGATAAGTTTGACTAATGCAGAAGAAATGCGATAGCATTTTTCTTTCACTCGTCAATATATTCCAGTTCTTATTCTAATCCGACTCTGATTTCATTCTGTTTCATTTCTATTCGTAATAGCTTCTTTTATAATTTTTGCTTAGTCATTGTTAGCCATTTTCTTTTTTGCTGTCATATTTAGGGAAAGGGATGGGAGGGCACAACCAATTTCAATGGCGGCAATTTTGGATTTTGGAAACCGTAACTGCGCCGCCATTTCGTCTCTGACGTCATACTGGAGGGGGGGGTAAAGGGGAAGAGATGGGGCACAACCAATTTTAATGGCCGCCATCTTCGATTCGAGAAGCCGAAACTATGCCGCCATTTCGTCACCTGACGTCATACTCACATAGTTCCACCTCTGTCCACCGTATTGGGCCGTGACGTCATCATTGGCACGCGGCAGGTGGTTATTTCTACAATGCTATTGTAGACGGCGCTTCAAGTCTCAATGCGAGATGTGCTGTTTTCTAGTTGCTGCCACAGATGGCGCTGTGATCTCGGGGTGGTAGCAGACCCCACGAAATCTCGAAACGTGATGAGTAAGAGCTGACGCTTTTAAAAGATGCCCTTGGCACGTAACTTGTGAACTACAGAGAACGCGGCGAGGCAGCCCACGAGTACTCACAGAATTTCCCGCTGAATGCGGCACACCGGTTGAACACCGCCTTGCTGCCTTCATAGCTGACGATCTTCACCTCGAGGTCCTGTCGAGAGCCTGCGCGTCACGTGGAACAGGGCGGCATGAGGTAGAGTTCAAACAGAGGAGAGAGTATACGATGTACTAATATATACACTTCTCAAATGGCAGCACATAGGATAGTGGTAAGCGAAGGTGCCACTACCAGATAAACAACGCATACCCAGAAATTGTGGACAAGCACATTTTTTCACCAGGAAGTCGTTTATGAAAGCAGTTGTTTCGGTCATCGTAAGATAGCATCGTAACAATCAATTACATCCGCGGGTATATTGATTGCGACGCTCAGGACGCTTGTGGTTTTCTGCTATTTATTGCCAAAAACGCACCGCATTGGTGTTACATGGCAGCCTTAACTACTCGGCAAACTTTAAAAGCAAGATTTTGAGGCGCATCGAAAGATTCGGTCATTCCCGTTAATACATGTTCATAACAGAATCGTTCAATATTCCACAGTTACCTCACAATTAAAAGTGATGGCCGAGAAAGCCGGACTTGAATAGAAAAGATCAGGGAAAGGAGTCACTGCTGTTTCGAACGAGCATCATGGCGCACGCAGACAGTTAATTTCCTTAAAGGAACTGCGACATTGATTGCCGTGAAATTTAAACACAACGGGCAGGCGATGACAGCCCGCAAAACTCGGCCCCAATTAATTAGCATGCAGGCTTACAAGTGGACATACCTCCCGTCATTTGAGGAACTTGCAGCATTAACAGATCAATGGGACCTGCAGCGCAGAAGCAGGCTATTACAGCCGAAGTTCGAAAGTTTATGGAGCGCATTACTGTCGAATAAACTTATCTCCAGATTTGCACGCATTCTGTAAGTTTGATTTGGACTGCACAGATTACACAGCCGCTTCACAAATCACACAAATATCTAGCAATGTCCGCCATAAAAGCAAATAGATTAATTCACCACAATTCCGTTCCGTAAACTTATGAAGAAAACTGTAGCGCTGGTCACACACTAAAGCGGCTTACGAACTTTTGAGGTAGAATGTCACAACCTGAAACGGCCGACGAACTTTTGAGGCAGACTGTGTGAACGAATGCCAGGGCAACATAGCAAGCGTGGTAACGCGTAAGATAAAGGTGGAAGCAGGGAGCTGTGCAGAGTGTCGATGCATGCACAGTATATACTCACTGACGTGCGGCACGGTCAACGCCACGGAGAGCACGTGGTAGGCGGCGCCCAGGTCGATGCGCCACCACCGGGGCGGCTGGTAGCTGGTGTAGAAGCAGCTGCTCTTGGAGCCGTCTAGGGCGTTCACCGGAGGGTAGGCGTACAGGTAGCCCGAGGCCTCCGGGATCCGCTGCACCGACAGGCTCGTGTCTGCTAGCACCACGCGGACAGAGAGGGTCAGAGGGAGAGAAGGAAAAGTTAAAGCAGCTTACAGCGACACACTTCCAAGATACCAGCGGCGGATTTCAATTAGCGTTTCCTTTCCTATGTTTTATAAACGAAAGCTTTCCCTCGGCCTGTGTTTGTATTGCATTGTACAAGACCAAGGTATTGCGTGGTATAATTTACACCCACCGCGGTGGATCACCGGTTATGGCGTCCTGCTACTGAGCTCGAAGTCGCAGGTTCGACACCCGGCCGTGGCGAGCTCTTTTCGGAAAGCTTGTCGAAGTTAATTACGAGCTGCACTACGGCGTGCTGATGGTGTCTATATAGGCAGTGAGGAATCTGCTCACTCCTGTTATTATGGGCATTATGGGCATATAATTTATTGGCATGAATGCACCGCATAAATCAAAGTGACGGTGACGCATGGTCGTGACCGAAAATAAACGTTGCAAAGGTGACTAAAACAAAGAAGATTTTCCAGAATGGCTTCTTAAATAGTTAGCAAAGTATAGATTCGGATAATAAAATATAGGTTTTTCAAGTACGGTACAATTGCAGTTCACAAAATTAATGATTTAACAGCTTAAAAAATGTATGTCTAAATACTCAGCGAGGCGTGAGTAAATGCGGTTACGTCTGACAACATGTGATTTTGAAAATCACTTGAGACACGTTGGCGTACTTTACAGATTTCAGTTTGAGAAAGCCGACGAGCGCTCGTTCGGGCATTCGAGTACTCATCCGTGCGAGTCAACTGGTGGAATCGATCAGAGCACACGTACCGCACACGGGCAGCGTCCCGGACCAGGTGCCGTTGTCGAGGCACTGCCTCGCGCTCTGACCCAGCAGGTTGAAGCCGGAGTCGCACGAGTAGGAGACGGTCTGGCCCCGCTCGTACGAGTCCCGGATGAGGCTGATGCGGCCGTAGGCAGGCCGGCCCGGGAACCCGCAATTCTGGGCGCCTGCAGGACAAAAAAAAAAGAAAGAATGAAGCTCACATTCTGAATCAGCTGGAAACAAGTTTCGGGTTTGTGTTCGTTGATCGTCTCAGGAGTAATAAAAAATGACAAGCCCAGAAAATGTGGACAAGCGTTTTTAGTTTGCACGCCTGCCACCAAGTGGCGCATTGCGCTGAACATCCGAAGTTACAGCGGGAATTTTAAATGTTCGGCACACACGTAGATTTTTTTATTGCTGTTCGAAACAGCAAAAATAAGAAAAATATCGAAATTATTCCGGAGCCCTCCACTACGGCACCTTTTTCTTTCTATCTTTCTTAACTCCCTCCTTTATCCCTTCCCTTACGGCGCGGTTCAAGTGTCCAACGATATATGAGACATGCTGCGCCATATTCCTTTCCCCAAAACCAATTATTATGCGGTTCGAAACTACTCGGTGCGGGCGCAGACTATTTTAAATAATAATAATAATAATAATAATAATAATAATAATAATAATAATAATAATAATAATTTATTGCATCATATACCAGATATTGCATCATGTAGGCAGTGTAAATCGTCATCGCCATGTTCGCAAAAAATTCACCCCACTCTCTCAAGTGAAAATATCGCTACTGGCGGCCAGCAGATGGCGCCAGTTGGTGATGTCCGAGAAAGCACGGGCTTGAACGGGACGCGAATAAATAAAACAAAACAGGTGCTGTCCAGTCAAATGACTTCGTTTCCCGTTCTCTTTTCTGCTTTCTGTGAGACAATGAACTGCGCACGTAACTTCGAACGTAGCTATGCACGTCTAGAGTCTTCAGTCGACGCTCGTTACCTTAACGGCCAAGCGCAAGGTCGGGGGCAGTTGTTGAAACGCGCTGGCGAAGGACAGTCGAGATGTCGATCGCTCTCTTCGCTAGCTGTCCTTGGTATTTCTTTGTATTGTTTTACATTGCAGGAAAGATGATGCTGCGCTATGCACCGCTCTTATTTTTTTTGTTCTGTTTCGTGGTTTAGTTTGTTGCAGAAGCTATAGCTGGATGCACTTAATTACAGTGCGACAGAAGAGATGAAATTTTTATGCGGTAGATATGCTATATATAGATCTGATAAGAAGGGACTGTCTCCTGTTAGTGTAGGAATTGAGGGGTGAGGGGGGTGAGGCTAGATAAGATCGGTCCGCCTTCGGCAAGATTAGGTGAATCGCTGCCTGCGTGGTGCCTGAAACCGAGCCAGTTCAAATGAGAAAGCAGTGAGCTGGGAAGACTGATAACCCAAATGTAGACTGCGAAAGTGCTCCTCAGGGCTCTTGATGTACAGTTATTTGGTTTGGTTTATGGGCGTTTAGCACGTTAAACTCCCATAAACCAAATCAAACCAAACAACTGTACATTAAAGAGCCCTCAGGCCCAAAGCGACTCAGGGTATGAGGGACGCCGTAGTGGAGGGCTCCGGATAATTTCGACCACCTGGGGTTCTTTAACGTGCACTGGCATCGCACGGTACACGGGCCTCTAGAATTTCGCCTCCGTCGAAATGCGATCGCCGCGGCCGGGATCTTAATGTACAGTTGTATTTTCGGAACAACAGTACTCCAACTGCGTATGCAACGAGCTTCGTTATAGCAGTGCCCTAGGGGCTCGATTACACGTTAACCATAACCATGACGCTGCTATCCAAGCGTTTCAGTGACGCGCGACCTTGCGTGAATTGGGAGGCGTGGCATATATGCTCGTTCCAGACCGCGGCACTGACACCCTTTCGGGCGTGGCCAAAACCGCGCCCTCTATAATATCCACAAGGTTGTTCTCCGGTGCAACACACAGTGTTAAGGTGAACCAAAGGGGCGGTACCAAACGAGGCATCTGTCGCCTTTCTTTGACACCGTCTGCAGTCTCACAGAAAAGTAACAGCCACCGGACCCAAATCGGAGCGTCCAGAATAAAATCCGAAACATCCTGCTTAGAGCTTAGGACGAGTAGGCATCACGCTGTGAGTGAGTGAATGAAACGTTAAACTTAAAGATCACTGCAGAGACTGCATTGGAGAAATGCGAAAGCATTAGCTTTTGCCGCGACGTTGGTGGCTCTATAGTCGACGCCTTTCAGCACCTACTTACTCACTCCGATGCCTCCACTCAACGATGTGTACTTTTTGTTGATTTACTCTGATTGGTTGTAGGCGTGAAGCCATCAGACTTATGGATGACGTCGCACTCTTATGACGTCACGTGCTCTCACTAATCAGCCCTATAATTAAACTAATTAATCACACTCATCAAGTATATCGTTAATTATTACAATTCATTATAATAGTTAATTGCGGTCATTGGTTATGGTAGTCAATTAGGGTAAATAATTACTACTCTTAATGACCGATGAATAACGACTCTGACTCGATATTGTTTAGTCACTGACTTTATATACATCACCACACCAATCTTCAGATCATGACTGATGACGTCACCAGCTAATGACGTCACATCTGGCGACACGTTTTGCGGACACAACATAGCCTATTAATGCTTTATAAGCCGATTCGCTGCTCGTAACGCGGGATGCACTCCACAGGAGAGGCCCCGCACATACAGCGCTATCATCCGGCGTTTTGCGTAACGGCAATGCGTCTCGCCGCATCAGAAACCAACCAGATGCGCTGATGGCATCATCAAAACGAAAGCACGCCGCTTTCGGAATATCTGTTCACTATCGAAATTCGTCCACACTCAGGACAGGGGTACATAAAGTTTCAACAAGCGAGGAAATATACCGGCGTTAACGTCACACAGCCGGTTTCCACTCTCTGCGTGCTCAACCCCCCTGCCGCGCTCTGCGCGAGACGGGGGCGGAGCAACAAGTAAACTTTAATCCGGCTATTACGTGATAGAAACGGAATCTACAAAAGAAAAAAAGATTATCTGGTGGATTATCGGGCTCGTATACATCCGGACGACTTTGGCTTTCCGAATGCGACGTTGTGTTCGGTCACAGCTTTCAAGGGTGACATTTTCTGTGACCGTGGGCGACCTTTCCTGCTCCTCCTTTATTCCTGAGTTGCACGTAATTATTGGAAACAAAAATATAGGGGGTGGGTTAATTCCACGTCGGCACAGTGCAGACTGCTAAGGCAAGCTGTGTTTCTGTTCCTCGGTTCTTAGCCGTGATCAGTGACGCACATTCAGCGTTGTTTTTCGCGAACAAAACAAGCAAACGGATGCGTTGACCGGGTACACAAGATGCTGATCATGTTCAACAAATCTGCACCTGCTAGCGCAGCTAGCTGGTGCACTTCGTCGTCCGACTTCGGCGCCGTAGCGTATTGAGGCCTTGCCGACGCCGCCTGATCGCCAGCGCTATACGACTTGAAGACGTCCTCACTGAGTCCCGAGTCGTCAAGGTTCATTCAGAAGCGTACTCGAGTTACGGCGCATTCTCACGCGCCTGCACTACACCTGCGTACAAAGAGTACGCGTCATTGTTGCCTTTCCCAGTCCCGGATTGCCACACTTCACTGACTGCTTCGCGACAGGACGCTCGCATCAAAGAGCAGCAACAACCCTCCGACACGGCATGTTCGTTCAATCGCCGATGAAATCAATAGAGCGGGCGAGACTTTTCAATCACCTCTGCTGCGTTGCCGTGACGCCGCCATCCATTATAGGCCTCAAATTGCTTCCGATTGCGGGACAGATTGGGCCTCACCGTTCGCAGACGCACGCATTGTTGGCGGAGATCAAGAGTCCTCGTTGTTGTGCTGCGCGAACGCATTCTTGGCTGGCTGCGAAGCCGGGCCGGAGCGCTTGCCCAAGCCAAGGACGTCGGAGGAGAGCTCGACGCAGCTCCGAGGCGCGCGATGCGCAACGAAATGTTGCCTGTCATCCGCTTACTGTATGCGCCAACAACGAACATCGTTTATAGTGAACCTGCGTCGCCCTGGCTGCGTACGGTCTCGTGCCTTCTGGGTCCTCGTGCAAGGTTAATAACTTCAGGCTGCTTCGTACACTTTAAACAGAAAGGTGTAAAAAGGGGAGTAAGCTTGACCTCTAGCGCGCTCTCTTTTTGGGACACCTTACTCCCTTTTTAGCCGCATATAGGCGTATTATTGTGTGGAGTATAATGGGAAGTAAGACATCAGTATATTAAATCTGATACTACTAACACATGAGACTGCGAGAGCTTGGCTGAAACCTACCTGACTCCGCTTATAAAACCGTTCTCTGCATAAAGCAGACATAAAGAGAAGCCGATGGAAGTTTTCAGGCACAAAAGAAACTGACATTCAAGTGTCGTAGAGAATTGCTCGCTTTTGCGTCTGGCCACATTGAGAACTCTGCAGCGAAAGGAGCTCCCTCTTTTGTCTTCTTCGATTTATCTATCGCCGCCAACGCGCTCACAAACAAAGTGAATAAAAATTGCACACTACAGGGTGCTCCCGACAACTCTATCAAACTACTTGGCCCGCATCAAGCCGCTTGATCTTTAAATTAAGGACTGGCGTAGCAAGATAGAATAGGCAGACAATCAACTAGAGCTTCTGGTGACAGTCTCGTTTCAAGCCGCGAGCACGTATACTACCGCTGACAAAAGTAACTACCCCCCCCCCCCCCCCCCCACACACACACACCTTCCAAGTTCCGAACCGTGGCCTACTCTGTTCCTTTATACGTGACCTACTTTGTTCCTTTGTACGGCAGGTCTGAATGAGTGTGTAGAGTTATACGCTACGTGGAGCACTTGGATAGCAAGTTTCAAAGAGCAAGGATTCTGCATCGTAAATATAGCTCCTGAAATTTCAAGCGCAGCTGCTTTAGTTTTGCACAATAGCGGCACTAGCAAGAATTCATGGTGCTCCTCAGGAAAACGTAGCATGTCATTCGCGAAAAGAATGGTTATAGACGGAACTCAACCCTGGCCGCAGGAGCAGAGCACGTTACACGCGCGCGACCTCCAAGATGTCCTATTAATAATAATAATTGGTTTTGGGGGAAAGGAAATGGCGCACTATCTGTCTCATATATCGTTGGACACCTGAACCGCGCCGTAAGGGAAGGGATAAAGGAGGGAGTGAAAAAAGAAAGGAAGAAAGAGGTGCCGTAGTGGAGGGCTCCGAGATAGCTTCGACCACCTAGGGATCTTTAACGTGCACTGACATCGCACAGCACACGGGCGCCTTAGCGTTTTGCCTCCATAAAAACGCAGCCACCGCGGTCATACAATCACTGAAAAAATTTTCCAGTGACTCTAGTGCGGGACGGTTCGGAGCCTGAAGGGGGGGGGGGGGGGGGGGGGGAGGGTAGATTACTTTTGTCTCTGATAGTACACAGACGGCGCGACTGGAGCTACGCAGTGGTGCCACATCCAGCACCGCCGCCTGTACGCGGCGCGTGAGGCAACGCTCCACGCAGTACAACATAGCAGCCGCTTACATCGACAGCCACCGCAACTGCGCAGCGGTGATAGAGAGTGTGTTATCGTCAATGCCAGCGAGCTGAGCGTTGCACCGGAGGCTCACCGCGTTGCCTGCGCACGTGACGTCACAACAGCAGCAGCCATGCCGATGATGTCAAGGGCCCGGTCGGCCTACATTCCGCGCACGTCCGCATGTGCATGGAGCGAGCGAAAGTGCGGAGCGGCCAATGCTTCTCGGGAGAACAATGCCTGCGCCTCCCACCGATGCGGAGGCTTTTTTTTTTTCTTCTTTTGCTCAGGAGCTGCTGCACCGCCGGGATTGTTTCACCGGCCTTGCTTGCCCTCCTGAGATTTGGCGACAGGAAGTTACTCAGCACTTCTTGGCGGAAATGCTCAATAGCAGGGGGGAATGCTGCCTTTCACAACGGTATAGCTGCGCGGGACTTTCACCTAATACGGAAATGGAGTTCCTGTCAGGATTGCGTCACAGGAGTTGAGTCTGAGTCCATCTTCCTTGTTTTCTGTTGGCCCCTAAGTATGATTCTGTGCGTGCTTAGATGTACAGTCTGGGTTAAAGGTATACAGCCCAAGGGCTCTGCTCCTGGGCCCTGCAGCGCGTGTTCACGTGCATAGCCAGGGACCCTAATCTCGCGAAGGCAGGAGGAACTTACGTCCTTAGCCGTCCCAAGCTTAGGACTGTCACATGTGCTTAAGAGCCCCGCTGCACGGCTTGGAAGCAGACACATAGGACTCTATATTTCTGAAAAAGACTGTACATGCTCACTCTGAGTAACAAAGTTGGAATTAGTGCTTCACATCCGCACGTGAGCAGAGAGCCTTGAAGCAGCTGTGGACAGAGCTCTGCTTGCGGAGTGCTGCCGAGTGGCTGTGTTAAGGCAGCTCGTTAACAGAAAAGAATCAAATTCCATAGCGTTTCGCAAATTGCAAGCTGACCCCATGGTTTTCCCTTCATTGCGCAGGGTTATTACCCTAGTCAGTTTTGCTGTGGTTTACGGCTGAAGAATCGGATAATAAGATGAGAGAGCTAATAAGGGAGTAATTACTCACTGGCACTGTCCACCAAAGCGTAGCCATACGGCTACAAAAGAAAGCTGTACAGGTTTCTCAGAAACTTGATAGTTAAAGAAAAATTCGTCCTGGTCCGGGGTTCGAACCCGGGACCACCGCTTCACCGGAGCAGTCGCTCTGCCAACTAAGCTAACCCGGACGGCAAGCTTATGGTAGGGCGAGTGGGAATTGATCAATAACTCGAAGTGGGAGCAGTGTTGGCCAGATTCTCCTAAAACATTCCTAAGATTCCCCTAAAACATTTGAACAAGATGACAGAGCTGTTTAAAAGGTGTCTAACTAAACCTGCACTTTTTGGCCACAAGGACCAGTCTCATCTCAGCTCAGAGAAAGAGGGTTTATTGATAAGAAAGGCAGAGAGGTTGGCCTGAAAAATAAATATCTGGCCTGCTACTCTGCTCTGGGGGACGGGAAAAGGAGAAGAAAAGACGGTCACGATGGGGGACGATGATGATGGGAGGAGGCAGATGAAAAACTACTTTAAAAAAAACAAAAAAGGCACACTTTCTGACATCACAAACGCGAGACAAGGTCCGTGTCGCTCAAAAAGCGTGAGAGCGCTCGCGTTGCCTTTACAGTTCTAAAACTATCTGGCCAAGCGCCGAGGATCAAATCCTCAGAGAGGAGCGATGTGTCCATAGGCTTCAGAGTGCTCAGTGTGCTGGGAGCGACTAAGGCACAGCCACGTCAGTACGCACACTATCGCCAGCGTAGCATGTTACACGCGTCTTTGACTCTGGTCCAATCGCACGGCACAATCTGCAAGCCTAAGGCCATAGTTATACTATGCACAAACACGAACAAACGGAAGAGGAAGCTGCTAGGAAAGGTATTGGAAACGTCTATCACCTGTCCAGGATCTACCTCTTAGAATCGACCTTATCCGAAAATTCATTTCATGTGACAAGTGTGTTGTTTAATATCCCGTTTTCGTGCGGCAAATTATACTTGGGCCAGGCTCATGTTAGGGAACACCGAAACAGCTGTCGATAGGCCAGCCACCCTGGTAATTTGGCGACGCATGTGTTCAGTTGCAAATGTCGGCCACGGTTCGAAGAAACTGGAGTAATTTCAAAGTTAAAAATTAAAGTGACATTTACGAGTCACATGCAATAACGTATACACCCTAGAGCCGGGGAGTGCGCCAGCGTATCCTAGATATGTTGACACCAGCTAAAGCAGATTTCGTAAAGGGAAGATCATATGTATGATGTTACACGAGGAGTGCTTGTTTTATAATAATTTTCTTGCGTTGTTACTGATACACGCATGGCGTATACGGTAGTACATAGAGGAAATCCTGCCACTAATAACCAGTTGGCTTCGTTAGTTCTCTCCTTCCTGCGTCGTTTTCCGCTTTGTTCATTCCTGCGTATGAGTACAGCGCGCCTCACACCTACACAGTGTACAACCAGCTCAGTCTGGATAATTAGCTTTAGCTAATTAGTCCCATCTTTGGACCCTACAACAGTATACCTGAGCGCACTCTACATGCGGTTTGAACAGAGCCACGCACACGTATACACGTACACAGAAAGAACAGAGAAATGGAAGGAAGCATGAAAACGAAAACTGAACCACCGCTCAAAACACAACACAAAAAGAAGAAACAAACGCAACCGATAGAAAGAAAGCGAAAGAGAGAAGAGACGAGAGAGAGAGAGACGAGTGAAGGAGGAGAAGGAGGAGGAGGAGGAGAGGGACAGTCTGAACCCCGCATCGCCGGTCGCGCTCTGTCTGTGTAACCGCGCTTCGCGGCCAAGACAAAAGGCACGCACCGCGCCAAGGACCGGAAGACGCAATTAGGGCGAGCGAGCACCGCCGATGCTCTCCCGTGATTCGAAGCGCCGCGCTGGCGTCGCGAAGGTCCAGCGCCATCCACGGTAACCTTTTCTTGTTTTTTTTTCTTTCTTTTCGCTCCTTGCGTGTCACGGAGGCTACTCTAGCGTGGCAGGGTTATAGGCCGAGGAGAAATGAAAGCAGCTCCCCCCGCCTCCGCCGGGCGGTGAATGAGGCAACGTCACCGCAAACGAACCCGCGCATGCGCGCTGCTGGAAACGCAATGAAGGGAGGTTCGTTGTAACGGGGAGGGGGACACTGCGGCGTTGCGCTGCCGCCACCGGTGCTGACCCCGGAAAACAATGAAGGTCGCGCGTCGCCAGCGACCCGTGTTGTCTCTTCTCTCGATTGGCGGTGGCTCTCTTCTGGCACGGGTGGCGCAGAGGCGGCCAATCTCTACACCCCCCCCCCCCCCCCCCCCCCGGCCCCTCCTCTCCTTACTCACTCCCTTTCGGACGAGAAGAGGGCACCGACCCTGCCGCTTCTGTCGCCGTCATTATTGTCGACGAGTGCGGAGAGAATAGGCACCCCATAGGCGGCGATGACCGTCCATTATATGCCTGATGTGTGTTTAGAGGTTTGAGGATTTTCTCCTACAGTAAGATACAGCGGGGAAAAACAGCAGTTGCTAACTCTGGGCCATGGTCCGAGGCATCCTGTATTACTTCACTGGCCAGTCCCAACAGTAAACGAAATCAGCCAGATATGAAAATTCTAGGCTGATAATTTTTTTTCTTGATTATCTTCTTGTTGAGGTGGAGGAATTCTCTGCGACGGTCCCGAATGTTGGCGAAGCTTCACTGCAGACTTAAGTTGTATTCGACTATAGAGATTTAGTTGGTCACGCAGTCTGTTACTGTTTGCAGAGAGACCAACTTCACTGCGGTAAGCAGGATCTGTGCTAATGCTGTGCTGATTAAAAAAAAAAAGCTTGCTACGCCTGGATTTTTCCTAATTGGAATAGGGTATTCCTTTATGCAGTTGACACCTCTTCATTCCGCTTGCTTTACACAGCTACCATAAAAGCCCGTGCGTTCTTCGAGCCTATCATCTATGATTGTAAATACAAGGTTGCTCCCACATTATCCATGCGAAGCTTAGACCCGCATCGGTGAGGTGGGCTCACAAGTAGAGCTAACTTTATGAGGGACGAGACCTTTTTTCACGACGTGGGGCGTGTGCACGGGCGAAACAGTGTGCACGATTGGACGAGAGTTAGCGGACACCGGGAGACCGGATACAGGAGCATCACATTGTTCCCGTGTAATGCATTTAATGCAGTGACAATGTAAACAAGCTATCGGGCTTCTTCGCAGCCTTCAGTGTTGAAACCGTTCACGTTTTGGCTGATTAACAACGTGAAACAAAAATAAACGAGCAGAAGACACCCATGCCCTTAGCGGCTGAGGTCTTTCTGGATAACACTGTCCTCACCCTAACATATATTTCAATATACAATCCACAGATTATCCGGGGAAGTCTGTGGAATGCCTATTGAAATTAGTGTAGAGGTGGCCAGAAGTTAGTGGAACACGGTGACCTCTGCTTCCAACATACGATGGCTACAGCGGCGTCATTCCGGAATCTCTGCACAGCTGTATATGTATAATAAACGCTAACTTTAATTTCGCTACGCGGGTATATATAGCACCGCAAGGGCCGAGACAGCAACCCACTTGTGAAGAGGTCGTCAACTGTCGACTCCCACAGCTTTCACGTTCCTTTCACCGGCGGCCTGTCAAGCGATTGCAGAACAAAAGCGTTCACGAGAGCACCGATCAGCTCTATATATAAACGGATCAGTCGGGCCAGCAAACACGGAACAACGCAACGGAGAACAACAGAAGGAGATCAGGCAGTGAACAAAAAGTCAGTCACCGTGTCCCTTCGCGTAGCCCCACAGCAGTGCACAAGCACAAATGCCTGCTTCGAAGAGCCATACAAAAACAACAGGCAGTCCCATCGCATCGAGCTCAACCGCTGACCGGCCAGCGAAGCGGCAAACAATGGGACCAGTCGCGAGCACCAAATAACGCATCCCGTTCGAGCCATTCGGCCACTCGCGTGTAGCGCCGTATAGATAGGACGCAGACGCCGCAATTAGAGGCGAGTCCGCCGGCTTAATCAAGAGGCCGTCGGTCGTACCGCCATCTAACGATCGGGAGTCTGCAGCGGTAGTCTAGTCCGTATGGCGCGCATAAAGAACTGCGTTACCAGTGACCTGTAACGTTAATGCGAGCTGCTCAAAAGACGACTCCCTACAGGAACGATAGAAGAAATAAGGGGGGGGGGGGGGATAGAGAGAGAAAGAAAGCAATAAAGAAAGAACTGGCTCCGGCCGGCTGGACCAGAGGCATGACCAAAGGCGACGTCCTATGCAGAGCCTACAGTGTCTTCGCTTATCTACAGCAGGGAGCCGTTATAGGTGCCGTATATTCGTGGGGCGTCTGGAGCCTCGAAGGCAAGGGGGCGAGCGATGGAGCTCAGTCTAGCGGGTGCCTTGTAGCGCGCGGGAACTTTCTCGTGGGTCACTGGTCAAGAACAGAGGTCTCTGGACATCTGCATCCCGACCTCCTGCGCATGGTTAAATGGAGATCCGTATGGCCGCGCACAGACAGAGGGGGCTCTCTGCAAAGCTCGGAACAGCTGTGACCTCCTTCGGTCCACCCATTGTGAGTGGTCAAGTTCAGAGTGGCGGTTATAAAGACGGCTGTGGGGCTGTGGCGGAGGGTGCTATATTCGTATCAAAGAGAAGGAACGCCTGGGCTGCGTCTTTCTTGGGAGAGCGATCGCTCCAGCTGGGATCGCCTATTAGCCCGCACCGTCTCACGGGGACGTCGTATAGGACAGCGCAGTGTTGCTACCGCTTAGTTCTCCTAGTGCTTTGTCCTTGGGCTCTTTAGTCGTTAAGATGGTATTGGAAATTCGGCTATTTAAAGCTCCGGTTGGCATGATTAAAAATTTCAGTGGACATACGGAGCACGAGCAAATGATGCAAAAAATAGTAAACGAAAGGTTTTATTGAGCTGAAGCCGACGTTTTGTTGCCCAAGAGCGGTGCTTTAAAAAATAAATCAGATCAGATACGGTAAACTTAAATGTGGTCGAGGATAAACGTTTGACGATAGAAAATACGACGATAGCAAAAAAATAAAATACTGCCGTCGGGTGATCTGCGGATACATTGATTGTTGTAGTGAAATCTTACATTATATGAAAAAAAATGCATTCATAAACGGTTTCAGGCTCAAAAATGCTTTTGTCCGGAATTGCTGGGTACGCAGTTGCGTGTTCGTACACTGTGCAGCTACGAATACACTGAAAGAGGTCCTGCAATGAACCATTGCATAGGGACGTCTTCCCATAATGCAGTTGGGAACGCATTGCTAAGACAGCGGCGAAGGCGATGTAGAATTTGTTACAACTACTGTCAAAATCATGCAGAGGTCAGCAGTGCAGCTATCACATATGCCACCTGAGTAATATCTTCAAATATCTTCGGCTTCTTGCATTTTTTAAACTTTTTTTTTCCACGAACATCTTTTCCAACTGAAAATTGAACCCCCCCCCCCCTTTTTTTTTAGTACGTGCTTTAACGCATGCTCCATTATCATAATCAGATCGACTTTATTTCCTTCGGTTTTCTAAAATAGAAATCAACAATCTACTCTAGCAGCTTGGCCTCCACTCGGAAAGGTTCAGAAAGCACGAAGTGCACTCTTTTTTTTTATTTTTCTTTCAGTCTTACTGTAATGAGGCGCTTATCAGAAGGAAAGCAGACCTTGCACACGGCGTGACGAGTGCAGATCGATGTCCTTGCCGTAGCTGCTGCCGCTCGGAGAGAGAGGTTTGTTTTTGAAAATTCATGCGTTTGCATAAAGAGTCGCCGCAGTCACACACGTACGCCTCGCTACGCAGACGTTCTCGCCCCTGGCCGGCCGCTCTTCTAATCTCGTCGCACTTCGTGCAGGAAGTGGCTCAAAATTTAGAGCGCCCCCTCTCCTTCATTCACCTCCTCCTCCTCCTCCTCCTCCTCCTCCTCTCTGAATCGTTCTCTCCTCGAAGCTCTCCGGCTTTGCCTACGTCTCTCCATAGGAAAGAAGAGATTCATCCTTCGATCTTTCCGTGCCCTCTTTCTCGCTCGCTCACTCACTCCATCGGTTATGTATAGTTGACGCCCAATCGCTTTGCCGAAGTGGCCGTTGCTCGTTTAAAAGAAATAGGAGGCCGTGATAAGGTGGTGCGGGGTAATTATTGGGAAGGGAGTGAGGCGCGGAGAGGGCTGGGCTGATGACTTCGTGTTAGCAGCGGCGACGTAAGGCGATATTTTTGGCTTCCGAGGTTCGGGGTGGCATATGGTGGGGGAAGGGGTGGCTGGTTTGACGCATATAAACTAGCATGAGTCAATGCCCACTTTCACTTCCGCAACATCGCACGGAGGAGGAGGAGAGAGAGACAGAAAGAGGTAAAAAAAAAGAAGAAAACCGTCACTTTCTGTGCGTGAGCTGACCTGCATTCAGCGAGCAATCTTCAGCACTTAGGTTGCCAGGGTTAAAAAAAGAAATAAGCACGCAATTTGAGAACTAGGCGCAAAATTTAGCTTTGCATTACATTGCACGATGAACGAGATCGTATGCCCCCTAGATGGCGCGAGAAGCGGCGATCTTAAGCAAAAAGTGTAACTGCTCAGCAGCTGTCTTGGCGATCTCTGTTCGTTTGACTAAGCACTGTAGTCTGGCAGATAAGCCCTGGTTCGTCTTTCTTTTTAATTTATTATTTATAAAGGGCTTGCGGTTTAGTTTTTTCGGAAACTCTCCCGTGAAAATCGTGCCAGCAGAGGGGATGAGGGTTCTTGGTTAAATTCCAAAATCTGGTGTGGGATACGTTGAGAGGCTGCTTGGAAGCTTCAAAGACATGCCGTTTACGTAAAGTGCAATCGTCATGTGCTGTTACGTACTCTTACGTACCCTTATGTACACCTGAGTAACCTTGCGTATCCTTACCATTCCGTACCCTTATGTGCCCTTGAAGGTCAACATATCCGGAGTAGGAGTGCAAAACTCTTCTTCCTCACTCGGCGCCTTTCGTGCCTCAGGGGTGATGTCAGTGCAGCACTTTACTACGTAACAGCAGATCCTGTGGCCCGGCTACTTTTGACCTAGAGTGCGCTCGCGTAGTATGCGATTTCGTGATTGTGTCGCGCTTTGCGACTTAGGCGAAAGTATGGTGGCCAGGACGGAAGCTTGTGAAAGGACTGCACGCAATAACGAAGAATTTTTTTCGTGCCTGACCTATATATAGTTTACTAAGGCTGCAATTACAACCCCCCCCCAAACAAACAAAAAAAAACGCGTAACTATGGAAACTTAATAAAAATTTTCAGTGACCAGTACGAACAGTCAATAAGTTTTGTATAAACGTGTTAATCATGCTCCTGTCATTACCCCTACCTATGTAATACTCCCCCCCCCCTCACACAATACTTCGTTCTTGGAGCCTGTGAGGCGATAAGAACGAATAAATAAATAAACAAGTAAATAAATAAATTTCGATTGAGGCCTGGTGCCACTAGTAGGCATCTAGCCAGCACATAATGGGATTGCGTGTCCCGGCGAATTTTTTCAATACAATCGGTGCGACTCTCGCGTCCTCCTTTCAGAATCAACAAAAAAAAACCGTTATTTTGATTCGTATCATATTGAGATCATCGTAAGCGAAGCATGAAATTACATAAAATTGCAGTTTCAAGTAAAAAAAACAAACCTAAGAAGCAAAACTGTATATCCAAATTCTTTTTTTGTTCAATAGCGCTCGCAGGGAACGGTGCGGGCATAGAATCGTCGTCTTTTTCTTCAGATGAAAAAAAAAACGAGAGTAACGGGAAATCAAAAAGTATCTAGGGCTGAAGGCTGTCGGAATCGATGTCACTCGTCCTACGGAACACATGCGTAGACAGGACCCGACATATCAGCTATCTCTATCGACCCTTCATCGACTGGCTACTCAAGCGCAACTTCGCACTCTGGGGACGATGAGGAGGAGAATCAAGTGAAAACAGAGCGCGAAATGCACTTTCTCCTTTACTGGGGCCGAAATCTGAGGGCGACGCGTCGAGAACTCGCCAATATCGCCAACAACATCCTCCGTTGAAACAAAGCGTTTGCGTTCGATGCTCGCAAAATAGAGGGATTGTGTTTTGATAAACTGCGACGATTCGAGCATTGCATTGCAGGGCCTCCTCGATTCAACTGTAGGAAAGTTTTTTTTCTATAAAATGGCTTTTTTATTTTTAATTCTTCGCTCTTACTCGCACTGCTGACAGTTCCGTTTTACGCTTCCAACACGCGAAGTCTTTCAGCCGGCGTGAAATGGCGTCCTTGTGAAAAACTGCCAAGATTGAGAGCTCGACCCCATTTTTTTTTCTCCCAATTTTTGTCTATACGCAAGCGCTCTTCGTTTACTGCGTATTTTTTTTTCTTAGTTGCGCAGTTCGCGTGATGCCATGCGCTTTCGGCGGAGGCTTCGAAGTTTAATACAGATGAAGCCAACATTCGTTGGGCTATTCGTCTTTGCCCCACTGTCTTGAAGGATTATGTCAGTTTTCGTTCCCCGCTCTGAGCTGTAAAAGCTGCGGCAATTTTTTTTTTTCGTGGAATGCGAAATTCTCACAGCCAGTGACGATATTTAAACGACAAATAAGGGAAGAAGAACGAAACAGAGAGGGAAAGAAAACTGCGGAAGAAAGAAGGCAATGCAGGAAGGAATTAAGAAAGAAATGAAGAAAGAAACAGTGAAAAAGAGAGAGAGGCAGAAGAAACAAATTTCTCAATCGATGTTTTTTCACTTTTTTTCTAGCGTCTTTCAAATCTGGGACGCGCCCGCCGGGGTTTAGGATAGCACGAAGAAAATAAAGAAAAAGAGGGAAGAGAAGAAAAGAAGAGAGTCTTCCATTCCACGGTTGGGTGTCCTTTGCATGCGGGGGCTTAAATGTCTACACCCGGAGAATTTGTTTTGGAGAAAAGTGGCTGGATAACGGAGAGAAGTACGGGCGGCGTATGAAGCAAGAGGCGAAGTAAGCACGGCACATATGGAGAAAAATTGGCCACGCGGAACAGACAGCGGCAGACAGGGAGACGTCACTTGCTAGCTAGAAAAAGAGAGAACAAAAAAGAAAATTACTGAGGCACCATCTCGCCTCCGAGACCGGGTTTAAGCATGAATAAGCTCTCAAGGAATGCTGCTAACCATAGACAACTGCATTCCTAGAGTCAGTTAACTCGTCTTTGTGCACCACGAGGGCATCGGCCTGCACTCTCGCCCCGGGGACATGCTCTCGACTGTAAGGTTTTTTTTTCTCTGAACGCAAGGAAAGGTATCGCGCAAGTTTAATAATAATAATAATAATAATTGGTTTTTGGGGAAAGGAAATGGCGCAGTATCTGTCTCATATATCGTTGGACACCTGAACCGCGCCGTAAGGGAAGGGATAAAGGAGGGAGTGAAAGAAGAAAGAAAGAATGAGGTCCCGTAGTGGAGGGCTCCGGAATAATTTCGACCACCTGGGGATCTTTAACGTGCACTGACATCGCACAGCACACGGGCGCCTTAGCGTTTTTCCTCCATAAAAACGCAGCCGCCGCGGTCGGGTTCGAACCCGGGAACTCCGGATCAGTAGTCGAGCGCCCTAACCACTGAGCCACCGCGGCGGGGGCTTAAAGATCCCCAGGTGGTCGAAATTATTCCGGAGCCCTCCACTACGGCACCACTTTCTTCCTTTCTTCTTTCACTCCCTCCTTTATCCCTTCCCTTACGGCGCGGTTCAGGTGTCCAAAGATATATGAGACACATACTGTGCCATTTCCTTTCCCCCAAAACCAATTGTTATTATTATTCATAGCCTGAGTCGCTTTGGGACATTAAACCCTCAAAACCAAACCTTTTCTAGAGAAGCACTTTGCACGTGACACTTTTCCTTATGGGCACTGAACCTCCCTTGGACGTCCTGCGGACATCCTGAACGTCCTGGGACGTCTAGGTGAGTTTAAATACCCTTTGGCATTCAATATTGCTATCACGGTTTCTCTGGCTGGTTCCCAAAGTTAGGAGAAATAAACTCGAAACCAAATACTGCTTCTGTGCCTCGGCATGCAATTTTGCGCCATTATGCAGGCTGGACCAACAGCAAGCTCGACTTGGAAAAGCAGTCCTTGAGGCCCAGCCCTGACCAACACAGCGCCCTGACCAACTAGCGGCGCCGCATTCCAGCGCTTCCGACAAAGACGCCAGATCGAGAGGAAAGTGCTGTTGTAACAACAGCGGGCTGTCTCGGAAAAAAAAAAAAAAAACAGGTTCCCAACTGTTGACACACTGCCGGCGCTCGATCCGCTGGCGCAAAGACGACAGGCAAACACTGTCGAAGCTGCTGCTGTCGCTACTGCCGTCTCGGCACCTTGGGTGGGGAAGGAGCCCACGACGGCACACGCCACTGGCTTCGCCTGCGGCCTTTGCACACGTGGCTGGTTGGCTGGCAAGCAGAGGGCACGACGCGCCGAGGGACGCGAACACAGAACAACGAAGAAACCCGTTCCGTGCCTCTGCGTACCCCTCCTCCCCTTGCCAGAACCTTTCCTTCTCCTTCCTTGAGAGCTGAGTCACGCTGTCGTCGTTACGTCCTCGTTGGCGCTCCTCAAGGATAAGGCGCGCAAGACGCGCTCTGTGGAACGGGCCGGGTGGGGCTGCCATCATCTGCGCGACCGGAAATGTAACGGAAGCGAACTCGGAAAGTGCTTTCAACGTTTAGGTTTCGCAATGTATTGTTTTGCGGAGACCCACCGTTACGTGTGCTGTGCGCTTTCAATTATCTTGGAGCTCGCTAGGTCGGGCGTCGCGAACGCCCTCTGTCGAGCGGGGAGTTATCGAAGGTCGGGAGTTGTTGCGAGGTGGTGTAGTCCTAGCGCCGGTTGTTTAACACTAGAACGAAGACGAAAGTACACGGGCACGGTAACTGTCTAAATCAACTGCGGCAACCTAAACAGCCACGCGGCCTTTGACAGAAGGAAATAGGAGAAACTTAAGCGGGCGGCGTATGCTGTATATTATGCAAAGGAATTAACAGGACAGGTCAGCCTTCGAGCGACCAGAACTCACCTGCGGAGCAATGCCTTCAGTGAAGGAACTGTGAAGAGTGCCTTCATTGCCATTTGTGACGTAGCATTACGGTCTACTCTTACATCGTGCGACGTACGTGGTGCTACGTGAATACGAATCTGAAACTGCTTTTCAGAACCACGTGTTTCTGCGAAAGTAAGTGCAGCGGAAAATTTCAACATCCTTACTGGAATGTGATTAGGGGAATCCCCCGAGGTGGACCAAATTTGTATGCAACTGGGCAATCAAACGCTATTAAAACATCCTCTTGCTTTTGACAACTCCGCCTATGGAAGATACGTAGGTTCGATAGAAGAAGAAGCTTTTGGATGCTACACCACCTGCAAACAACGTTCGGGTGATATTAGCACTGGACACACCAGCACTAACCTTAGATGTGCGCTGACTAGGTTGCACACAAGTACGCACACCAGATTTCATTCTCGTGGCGTGCATGCCTTTGCTGACAGTTAGCTGCTCCCATTTGTGGGCGGACTTTCATTGTCCACAGGGTCCTTGATTACACTCAGTCTGTACCTGCTGACATTAGTGCTCCGGCCCACTGAGAGTCATCTGCTGATCAGTTTCCCTTTATTGTACTTGCACACTGTTCGAGTGCTCCACAGAAGTGCGATGCCGACTTTACGCGTGTGAAAAATTTCCACGCAGGGCACTTGTAACCAAGCGCAGTGATTAATATATAATTGGTTTTTTTTAAGTGGTTTTTTTGGGGAAAGGAAATGGCGCAGTATCTGTCTCATATATCGTTGGACACCTGAACCGCGCCGTAAGGGAAGGGATAAGGGAGGGAGTGAAAGACGAAAGGAAGAAAGGGGTACCGTAGTGGAGGGCTCCGGAGTAATTTGGACCACCTGGGGATCTTTAACGTGCACTGACATCGCACAGCACACGGGCGCCTTAGCGTTTTTCCTCCATAAAAACGCAGCCGCCGCGGTCGGGTTCGAACCCGGGAACTCCGGATCAGTAGTCGAGCGCCCTAACCACTGAGCCACCGCGGCGGGTGTGATTAATATATCAGCTGTGCACATCGTTTTCTCAGAGCTTGTGCTCTGCAGAAACGAGGCAAGGACATAATTCAATTTTATTTTGTCTTTGTCACCTTGCCACGATAAATTAGGATTGCATTACTGTGATTTTATTAAAGTTAAATTTAAAAAGGCGAGTCACTCAACTTCAGGTGCGGTCTTCAAATTTTTTTCGGCGTTGCTGTATACGGAACTGCACGGTAGACGCAAGCGCACTACCGAATTGGAGCAGACAATGTACGACACGAAGTGTACTGGCGACAAAATGACCCCAAATTTCTCTAAACATTTCACCTCCGATGCGTTTATTGATTGATCGGTCCATCAATCAGTCGATCGCCCTATGGCCTCCCCATCAGATCCTGCTCGCATGAGGCACTCCTCTTTACCGCTTACCAGCGAAGTCGCGTGCCGACAATGCGTTATTTATTTTTTTTTTTCTCTCGTCTCATCCGCGCTGGGTTGGCCGGTGGCGACGTCTACATGGCGACAGATGAGTCACCGGCAGCAGATGAAGGCCGCTCTGCGTGACGCCGCTGCCTGCCGCCCGGCGTGTTTGACTTGGCGATGTCACCTGTCTCGAGAGCCTATTTTGCTCTTTTGTTCCCCAAAAGAATGCGCGTGCATCTGTTGTTTATTCTCTTCCCTGCTGAGAAATGGATTCTCCCGTCTTGTCCTTGGCGCTCCGTGCTGCGATCGCTATCCCAAGTCGACACTGTCCCGCCCGTTTGCATAGCCGTGGATACCCTTGCGGCTGGTTGCCCGGTTGGATATGTCCTTGGCTTGAAGTCCCCTGGTGGTGATTTGTAGATATGCGGTAAAAAGCTGTGTGAGCGACAAACGGAGCTTGGATGAAGAGGAAAATTGACGGACGATCAATGCGACTGAACCAGAGAGGAATATGTAAACTCCGATTTCATGAGCGATATGTGTTGACGAAGTGAATTCATTCACAATAATTAGAGTTTAATTTTCGCGTCGACAAAGTATTTCTTGACATGTTTTTGCAATTCTTCGACGGCAATTCCAATTCCAGCTTTAATTCCAATCCCACTTTATTGAACTGCAATTTCAATTCTATTTAACCGATACCGAATTTAACCAATTAAATTGAAACCAATTTGTTTGCTTTTGTCGATCCGAAATTCCTCCTTCTTCGGCTCTCCCCTGAGCCTTACTTGGTGTCTTAGCAGCAGTGACACTGTTCATATGACAAGCTTGTCATGATGACTACCCTGGCGAAAACAAAAATATAAATACATTCACTGTGTGACTTCTGTCAGGCTTTTCGGTGTCCATTAGGTATGAAGAAACCCTCCGTTCTCGTCAATGTCTTTCTTCCTCCGTGATCCTTTTCGTTTCTCTCATAACTGTAGTCATAGAAATCATATTCATAAAGGACAACAGCAACTATAGGGGCGTCGCAAAGGTAAGCAGCCATTCATTAAAAATATTTTTCTTTTCCTTGCGACATTCGGATGGGGTGAAAAAGGAACTTTTTCTTTTTCCTTAGACGATAACTTTCCCTTGCTCCTATACCACGTGAAGAAAGTTCTGACGACGTAAGCAAACGACACAATTGTAGTGCATTCACCTCGAAAGTTTCCCCTGCTCTACTCAACCCAGCCAGACGCAAGCGTTATAGGGTTTCAACCAAACGCGATACGAATGCCCACTAGGGGTCTAACTGCACGTCTCGGGCACACAGTGGTTACACTGATAAACGTTCTCCGCCTTCGACTCGTCTGCCTCTTGCTTCCTTTTTACGTGACGTATCTCATACAGCACTGCGACAAATGGTGCGGAGCCGCCTCCAGCGTGAAGGAGATTGCCATCGAGTTCGTCTGCTTACCCCCGATGCGGCGTCTCGAGCGGGAAAAGAAAATCGCGCGCTTCCAGAAAAGATAAACCGACATCGTCTGCAGGCTATCCGTTTTCCATCGTGCGTGGAACAGAACTTGCTTGATCACAAGACGGTATACGGCCCCCTCGCACGTATTCATGCCACGCACATATTCAACTAAGACGATCGCAGACGGTGAAGTACAGAATGCAGACACGCATACATTTATCGAACGCCAGTGCCGTCGAAACAGGCTCTCCAAAAGCGTGTTTCGTGTGCGAAGCTTTGCGGCAGCAGTTTGCTATGCGTCTGGGAAGCTGGGAAGAAATTGTGGAGGCACTCCAAGATAGGGGAGTACGAGGAATGGTAAAAAAAGGTGGATGATAAGGTGGATACGGTCGCTGTACACTTATTTCAGTACAACATGCGTATTGTGTTATTAGAGGAAAAGGCTTCGTCCGTTTCGTTTTAGGAAGCAAGGCTTTAGAAGCAGGAAGCGAGCTGTTCGACCAGAGAGCTTGACGTTGGATACTTTCAAACATAGTCTGTCTAAGAAGTATCACTACCGGGTACCTCAATGATGGATACTTGAAAGCTTATTCAGATAGACTTTGCGGGGCGTTTTTTTCTTTCCACAATGATCAAATGCAGTTTTCAGATAGAGAATTAATAATAAAAATAATACCAGCGAAGACGTGAACGCATTGAAGCGCTAGAATGGCCGCAATAATTAAGCGATGTCTTCTAATGTCACGATTCCCTTCATTACTGCCTGCGTGCATAAGGTACCGATTTGTTAGCGCCACTCTAAACATGAATCGTTCTACATAAGAGTAAAAAGGGGGTAAGCTAACCCCTACTGCACTCCCTTTTAGGGGCTGGATATGCTCCCCAAGCTTCGAGGTAGATTTTTATCCCTTAAAAATACGGAATACTGATGGTTGCCGACGGAAACAAATTCCCTCTTCAAAACATGCGAAGTTCTAGCAGTTACGAAGATTTGAGCCGACGTTTCAATCTCTTCTATTTGCTGACATGAAGGCTTCCGGTGCCGCCTTTAAAAGCCTCCTGCCATTGCTAACTGCTTGCTAACTGCATCAAGTTACATGCTTTGCAGTGGGAATATTTCTCCGTTGAGAAGAGTATACATTCCATCAATGTAGTGACGAAATATACTCGATATTTTGGTAGCATTCCCTGTCACTAATGAAAAAAAAAAAACATGGGGGGGGGGGGCATAAGTGGACAGCTCGCTCTCTCTTTACTCCGATATAGGCTTAATCGTGTTTAGACTGACCACGCATCAGGGGGAAGCGGCAGTGGAACAGTTTCGTATTCACCGATAGTCATGTAGAATGATACGAGATTGCTAAATCCAGAATGCCTCCACGCAGCATCCAAAGAAATGTCTCCGCGCATTATATATGGCACTCGAAACACTCGGCGCAACTCGCGCTCCCACCCGAAGAGCCCACGAAAGCATCTCAACGCCTTCGCTTCGTTCGAGGCATCAAATTTCGAGTGAGCGCGCAACCCAAGTCATCATTAGGAGCGAAGCCCCCATGCCTACGTTCTGCTACCGGGGGCGTCCGGTTATAAAAAGGGGTCTAACCTAGACGTTAGCGACTCTTAAATTGTGTAATTATTTTTTCCTTCTTGTTCACACATACACACACACATGTGCACGTGATGCGTCTTCATGGCGCTGCAGATGCACTGCTCCTCTGTGGGCTGCAGCACCACTGGAAAAAGGCGCAGCGCTTCGATGCAGCCTCCGCGCGTTCCCACGCCGTGGCCGCCTTGGGCGAACAGCTGGCACCACCACGTTGTAGTGCAGTCTGCATCTGTCTCGCCTGTGGCGCTTAGCGGTCGGCCTCGAGTGAAGGGGGCTTATCGCGCGCCCAATCGTCTGTGTGTGCGCGCCGCGCGCCTATATAGTGAAGCGGGCGGTGACGTCTAGGGGCCTTTGTAGTCTTGCGAAGCGCGCATTCTTCGGTCGTCCTAGAGACGACTGCTTCGCTCTCTGACGTTCTTCAGCAGCGGGACTTCGCGCGCGCGCTGTTCTTTGAAGTTATTCACGGGGTTCCCTGCTGGGACGTCAGTCAACGGCTTTCTTTCACCTTCGTTGCTTGAACACCTTACTGAAGGGAAGGGGTGTTTGAAGGTTTGGAGAAAGGCTTCATGGACCGGGTCGTTACACCCGCTCACGGACCGTCGTTACAGTGCTTCTGCTCACGAAATAAAACGGAGAGAAGGGTGTCATGTTTACGATAATGACTAGCGCTAACAGTTTTTATGACTGTAGCCTTATTTCTGGTGAAAGTCGTACAGTTGACGAGTCTCCGGTCATTAGTGAGCGAATCATTCTTTGCGAACTAAAAGAATAGCACACGGCAGGAAAAAGGGCACGGATCGGTTAACTGCCAGTGGTAGTGCCCATTGACGCCTCATCGGTATTGACAACTCCTGACACTGGGGTAAAACAGTGAAAGTATATGACACGTCCCAGTGTGGTCAGAAACAAGACGTTCACCGTAATACTGCGCAGAATTACGGTAGGCTGCAGCACCCTCGACTGCTCATCTAGACGTCAGGATGACCCGAGTTCCGTGCAATGAAAAGTCGGTACGTGGGCGGGTTGTCAGAAGAAGCAGTTCTAAATGGACTGCTCGAACCGCAGGGGAAGACATAGCCATCGCGCTTGGCCGACACTTGATGACTAATTCCTGCATATACAAATGCGCCGAAAAGCGGATTCTCCAACCGGAACCACACTTCCCGCAAAGTGTTATTTTATTGCTCACGCTTCGTTATCAAGCGATCAGCCGGTTTTGAATGCATTTTCTTCGTTTTTCAACTTGTATCCCGCGCCCGCCAGCACGACTGGCAGATTAAGTCTCTATACCACCGGATAAACTAAACACGCGCATCCGGTTCGACCTCTTACGCAAGCCGGTCCAACACGCGGTGCAGTGTAGACTGTTCCGGCAACCGTTCTTTCCCATGTGTGTTTTTTTTTTTAAATTTCGCTCGTTATTTTGTTTCTTTTTATTTCATGGTTTCGTTTTTTTTCTCATCAAAAATCTTTTCTTTCTGTCGCTTTCGTGTTCAGATTTAATTTCAATGGGGCCACAGTTTGTAGCATGGGCCGGGGAAGTTTATATTTGCGTTTAATTACGATATTCCACTTTCCACTTATTAAAAGAAAAAAAACGGGGGGTGGGGGGGGGGGGCGAACCGATTCCCATGTTGCAGGCAGAATTTTTTGCCTAAAACAAAACATCCGTAATTAATGGCAAGTTGAAAATTCAGAAGGCGAGCTGTCGGACTAGTTGGCGTTGCATATTGCAAAGAATTAGCGCGAAAACAGACATAGGACAAAGAAGGACAAACATATGGCGATTTACAAAGGATCGTCAACGCAACATAGAAAAGAAATTATACGCAGAACAGAGATAAAGAACAAGCAAGCAGACACATGTGACGATTAACAAGCGTTTGTTAGTCGTCATATGTGTCTCCTTCCTTGTACTTTGTTTCTGCGCTAATTTCTTTACAAAGACAAGTTTATTGCCTAAGACACTGGCATATATGGGTGAACAAGTGGGTGAACAAATCGACCCATCTTTCGCGGGGTTCGAATCGCAGTGCCGCGGGTTTTCACCGGTGACACAGTGGGTACAAGCTTTCCCCTGACCTGTTGCTTGGCTAATCGAGAGTAAAATGCGTGGAAAATGGGTCTCTGATCCCACCTTGAGTAGGCTAACAAACCTTGCACCATGGCGCTCTTTGACCAAACCAAGACATTATCATCATCAAATCCACCTATCTTGAACAGTTCCGTCCCTTCGCCGCTGTACCAGAATCACCTTTAGCATCTGTACTAGTACACAGAGGTGTACAGATGCTAAAGCTCTGAGTATAAGGGCTCGTTCACACTTGAGAGTCGCAGAGGTCGCGCGACTGTTTTGGTCGAAAAGCGACAGTCGCAAACGGTCGCATTGGTCGAAAAGCGACAGTCGCGGGCCAGTCGCTCGCTGCTCAATTCTGCAGCCTCGCGACTGCGAGTCGCAAACCGCTGAACCAATCAGCGAGCGAGCCGAGCTTTCGGCAACGACGCGGCTCGCGGGTGCGCCGAGCTGCGCTATCTGCTCCTTGGCTGCCGTAGTCGACGTCGCTAAGCCTAACCGGTTTCACATCGATGCCGCAGCTGAGGGCGTTTCGGAACTGACCAGCGCTGAAACCAAGATGCTACTCTCGTTACGGCTCTATTGTGAACCCCGTCTCATGATAATATAAAAATATGCTCGATTTCCGCGACGCCTTCAGCAGCGGAGAAAGCAGACGCCAGGCGATCGACTATGAGGAGAAATTTGCTTGTGTCCAGCAGCTCGGTATTGGCTAACGACCCTCAAAACTGATTCATTTTTGAATTTCGACTTCCCAGAGCATGGTATGAACGCGAACAAACAACATACTAGCGCATTTTCCTGACGCTAGCGGCCGGCATCCAGGCTGGCTGGCAGACAGCTTGTACGGCCGCGGTGCACATTGCCGCGATATCTTCCTCTTCGCTCAGGTCGTCGCAGTACATTGCTAATACGAGTGACCAGAGGACTTTCGAGGGCCAATCGCGAACGCAGGAGACGCGGCCAAAGCAGACGAAACTCTCGAAAGCGCGCGAACGGCGTCATTCCCAAGAGTTCTCATTTCAAACGAGAATCGAACGAGAAGGGGACCCACAGGTTGCCCTTGTAAGTGTGAACATCGGTGTTGTCGAACTGCGGTGTAGTCGCAGGTGACTGCTGGTCGCGCGACCTCTGCGACTCTCAAGTGTGAATGAGCCCTAAAACAAAGTCTGTGGTCGACGCAGACCACGAGTCGCGTCAGGCCCATCCACACGCAACTGGAAAGAACGACAGAAACAAACATCGAAAGAACAGAAGAAATAAGTAACACCACAAACATAGTCGCCGTTTGCTCCTGAGCATAATCGGTTTCCTCCTCAGCGGTTTTACCCTTTTTCTTCGACTACACGCGGCCTCCCTCCTTTACGACTGTCCCCGGCGTTGATGTACCGTCTTCACTGTTCGGCTGTGACGGGGTCTCGCTTCCCTCACGACGCGGTGCAGTTCTTGGTGAGACCAGACAGGCAACGGTCGGGCACTGCTACAGCGTAGTCGCGCCGTCCACGGATGTGGGACGCTGTCCTGTTTTTGTTTTTATTTTTATTTTTCTAGTCCCCCCCCCCCCCCCCTCGTTCTCCCACGTCGGTTTTCCTTGTTGTTTTGCTCTTGTCTGGGTGCGTTTTGCTTGGCTCTTCGCCGCTTCTAAGAGGCCAGGAGAGCCTCCGCGTACATTCCACGTCTGGTGGTCGCCCACCGTAACGGAGCAACCCCCTCCGGCTCGCCCTGTTTGCATTGACCACAGCAGCTAGCGTGTCGAGAAGTTAATTGCCGCTGCTTCGCTGTGTGAAACGCGAAGTAGCGGCCACCTGCATTCGGGGTCCTGCACGGGACGTCCTGCTGGTCACGCGATCTACATGCGTTTCATTTCCCACGGCAGAGAAGGCGCTGCGCACGCCACTAGTTTTGTGAAATTCCGCTGCGTGACGCTGGCCTGGGATCCATACAGCTTCCCTACAGCTGCAAGGTCTTCGGTGTGGAGTTTACTCTCAATATATGGCCGAGCAGAAAAAAAAAAAGTGCAGATAGGAAATTGCTCTCAGTGTGTGACAAAACATTGCAACCGACTCATTCCTGGCAATATAAAACAGCAAACAAGTAAATGGTCACAGCGCGGGTGCTTAATGAATAACTGTATTATCCCATTCGCTCATGTTCGCTGCAT